>NW_019157855.1:0-2074 GCF_002288905.1 Enhydra lutris kenyoni | reverse complement strand
CCCAACGTGTGGCCCCTAGCCATACAACAGAATCCCTCTGGTCTCGAAAGGAAACCTTGCTCTTGAGAACGGGGACCAACCCTCAGCCTAGGAGTTTCCTGCATGGCCACAGAGCCACAGCCACATTCTAAGGTCTCCCTGGACACCAAGCAGCATTGTGACCCATCAGACTGAGAACCTCTGTCAACTCAGATCACTTGGAACTTCGAAGCAGAGGCAGCGGATCAAAGCTGCCCTGTTCCTTGTCTGCTGTGGTAACACGAGGTAGGGTTTCCAGGCTTCCATTCGGAGAGCTCTGCTGTCGAATCTTTCCTTGTGGGAGACCTCTAAGCTGACTTCCCTCTCCCGCAGAAGGACACCTTGTGGTTTGGAGCAGCTCACAAGCTCCAGCTTGGATAAGCCTCCAAGTCTTCTTGAGGCCACCCGAGCATTCGTTGGCCATCATGGATACAAATTCCAGTGTGAGCAGACATCTCACCCTCGCCCATACTCAGGTGCTGGAGATCCTGAAACAGCTGGTGCACACTGGAACTCTCAAGCCCTCGGCACTGAACATAACCATAGCTTGTGTTTTCAGATTTTGATCCTCACAAGCTTTACCAGCAGGCCCTCCACCTTGGGAATTCTGGAGTCACAAAGCTGCCTTCTACCTGGCCAACACAAAGAAGAAATGTCCTACAGGTCTGCCCAAAACCCCAAATGAGCGTCCAACGACACGACCCTCAAGGGCACCCTGATATCCTAGGTCGCCCTGTGAACTAATGCTCTGTGTAACACAGCCCGAGACCAAATCTCCTGTCGGCCAGCCAGATAGCGGGACCCATATCCTGCTGGTGGGAACTGCTTTGGCTCGAGCCCGTTATTTCCATCCAACCTGGGTTTGCAGTTATCTGACTCCAGAAAGTAGTGCAAAACCCTTCCTTTCTGTGTACCTGAAGCACAACAGAGTACTCCTTCCGCATGGCAGTAAAGTGGATGTTGATATGGTTTTAATACTTTCAGAGTGGGAGTCACCTGTATGGCCCATGAGACCACGCCCACTCAGGAGGGGCAAGTGGGCACAAACAGGCATTGTGACTCTTAGCCTGAGACCCCTTTCAAGCACAGCCTGTCGGGACTGGACGAGGATCCCACAGAGAGAACCTATTGTGTCCCTAGACCCAAATCCTAACCCTTGGTGGGGTTGTCCAGGCCACGGGACCCACAACCCGTCTCTCGAATCCCTGTTTGGGCAGGAATCCTGCGATGGAAATGAACACTCTTCCCTTCCCCCAGAAAAACAACAAACTCATGGGAGCCTCGCAGAATCCCCAGAAAGGGAGAATATCCCATGGAACCATGTGCTCACCCGTCCATTCCGAGACCATCCTAGGTATACAGTCCAGAGACAAAAGCCTCTGCTACTGCCTCCCAGGCACCCGAATTTCAAATCCTGAGGAGCTGCTTTCAGGGTCTGCACATCGGGCCTGCCATATCCTCGCCCCTAATTATTCCCCGAGTTGCTGTCTGGAGACTTCGTTCCCAAAGCCTTGACCACATGCCCTCCAGGATGGGACCCCCAGAACCACACCGCATCACTGGGCCTGCTCTCCCGTGGAAACTCTGCCCGTCTCAGTTGCCCAAACCATCCAGAATGGGAGAAACCTGCAAGGCACCTGAACCCACCCCAATATCATAGGCCACTCTGGAAGAAAGGTGCAGTATGAGACACCGTCGACACCTACCTCCAGGAAGACACGCACGTCAATGGGCCTGAGTCTGAAGATTGAACCTGACATGCCCCTAGAACCTCATCCAAAACATAGCTTAGGTTTTCAGGTCTCTGTCCCTCCGGCCTGTTCTGGAAAACCAAGATATGGCCCAACGTGTGGTCCCTGAGCCATACAGTAGACCCCTCAGGTCCCGAGAAGGAAACTTTGCTCTTGGGTACGGGGTCCCATCCACAGGCTAGGAGGATCCTGCATGGCCCCAGAGCAACCGCCACATTCTAAGGTCTCCCTGGACACCAGGCAGCATTGTGACCCATCAGACTGAGAACCTCCGTCAACTCAGATCCCTTGGAACTGCGAAGCAG
>NW_019157854.1:0-2074 GCF_002288905.1 Enhydra lutris kenyoni | reverse complement strand
GAGAAAGGGGAACCCTCCTACACTATTGGTGGGAAAGCAAGTTGGTGTACTGAAAACCCTCCTACACAATTGGTGGGAAAGCAAGTTGGTGTACTGAAAAACAGTTTGGAGGTTCCTCAAGATGTTAAAAATAGAACTGCCCTACCTCCCAGCAATTTCACTACTGGGTACCCCAAAGATACAGACATAGCGGAAAGAAGGGGCACCTGCACCCCAGTGTTCATAGCAGCAATGTCCGCAATAGCCAAACTGTGGAAGGAACCAAGATGACCTTCAACACATGAATGGATAAAGATGTGGTTCATATACACAAAGGAATATTCCTCAGCCATCAGGAAGGATGAATACCTACCATTTGTATTTATATGGGTAGAACTGGAGGGGATTATTTTGAATGAAATAAGTCAGGCAGAGAAGGACAATTACCACGTGGTTTCACTCATATGTGGAATGTAAGGAATAGTATGGAGGACCACAGGGGAAGTGAGGGAAAACTGAATGGGAAGATATCAGAGAGGGAGACAAACTATGAGAGACTCTGGACCCTGGGAGCCAAACTGAGGGTTACAGAGGGGAGGGGGATGGGGTAACACGGTGATAGGAATTAAGGAGGGCACGTGTTGTGATGAGAACTGGGTGTTACACACAAATAATGAATCATTGAAGACTACATCAAAAACTAATGTATTGTATGATGGCTAACTGAACATAATAAAATTAATTAATGGATAAGTTAATTAATATGCTTTCTACATGAAAAACATAATAATGGGAATAGAATTTCAGATTTGCATGATAAAATATTGTCAAGATATATTTCACAGCAGTGTAAATATAGTTAACACTGCCAGACTTTATACTGTTTAAAATGTTTAAAATGGCAAAATCAATGTTAGGATATTTTACAATTTTTTAAAAGTACATTGTGTATGATTCCATTTTTATAAAGATTTTATTAATTTATTTTAGAGGAGAGACAGTGAGGCACGAATGTGATGGGAGAGGCAGGAGGGGGAAGAGAGAATCATCAGCCCACACTGCACTGAACACAGACCCTAAATGAAGCTCTGTCGCACACCATGAGATCACTTCCTGAGCCAAAATCAAGAGTCAGCGGCTTAACCGACTGAGCCACCATCCATCTCCTTGGGCATTAATATTTGTGCATTCCCTCCTCTCTCCACCACCACTGTTCTGAACCCTCCTCAAAATGCATCTATGAAAAATTGTGCCAGAGTTTCCTGGGGTGAGTCTGAGTATGAGCACTGCTAGGTAATGGGTGCCCCTGTGGCCTGGAATGGGAACTGCTCACTGTTCAACAGACAGGGGTGCCCATCACCCTTCTCTCCAAGGGACCCCCATGTCCTCAGGCACCTGAGGGCCACCCGGCCCAGGAATTCACCTTCTCTAGCAGATGACAGATGGAACTTCTTTCTCTGTCCAGGAGTATGAACCCTGATCCTGCGAAAGGAGAGCTCTCCTGGGATTCTGGCCCAGCCAGGCAGCAGCAGACACCTTGTATATGACAGAGCCAGAGTGGCTGGGGCTTGAAGGGAATGGATGCCTCAAACCAGCCTTGTGTGGGGCATGTGGGAGCAGCAGCCCCTGCTTCTTGGGGAGCAGTGATGTGTGCAGAAGGAGGGAGGCTGGGGTGGAGCCTTCTAAGCCACATCACAGTCCTGCCTTTCGTCCTGAAACTAGCAGGAAGGGAGCACTGAGGACAGAATCCAAGATGATTCTCATCAGGAAAAGGGGCCCACTGGAGGGCACTGAAGCCACCAGCCCCTCTGGCTGCAAGCCATTTGCACAGGATCACTTCCGGTGCTTCCTTAGCACATTGTCCGTGTTCGTGTGTGGACAGTGATTAGCCCACTCAATGCTTGTGCGCTTCCAGAGATGTACTAGAACCCTTTCAGGGCCTGCTTGTGGGTCAGAGGACCCCCTCCCAGAGAAGCAGAGAATGTCCCTCTTCCTCTGGTGCTAGAGAAGGCAGCCACTATCCTGGGACAGGATCTGAGCCAGGCATGTGTTCTTTCTGAAGTCCCCTCATTCAGTGGGCATTGCTGTGCCTGAG
>NW_019157853.1:0-2074 GCF_002288905.1 Enhydra lutris kenyoni | reverse complement strand
TTACTTTCCTTAAAAATACCTTAGGAAGGGGTGCCTGGGTGGCTCAGTGGGTTAAAGTCTCTGCCTTCGGCTCAGGTCATGATCCCGGGTCCTGGGATCAAGCCCCACAACTGCTTCCCTCTCTGTCTCTGCCTGCCTTTCTGCCTACTTATGCTCTCTGTCTGTCAAATAAATAAAATCTTAAAAAAAAAAAAAAAACCAAACCTTAGGAAACCAACTGAAGGTTGCTGGAGGAGAGGTGGGTGGGGGGATGGGGTAATTGGTGACAGGCATTAAGGAGGGTGCTTGATGTAATGAGCACTGGGTGTTATATTTAAGTGATGAATCACTAAATCCTACCCTGGAACTAATAATACATTATATGTTAACTAAATTGAATTTAAATAAAAAATTTAAATGAAAAAAATACCTTAAACTACTCCTAAGGGACATGAGAGCAACTTTCTGGGTTCTGTTCCCGTTCTACCTCTGAATCTGGGCATTGGTTACGAAAGTGTTTGTTTAGTGACTATTAGAACCCCCACTTATGATTTCTGGGTGTACACCATATTTCAATAAAAAGTTTCAAAGACTTATGCTTTTGGACCTCTGGGCTCTAAATAATAGCTTCAAACTGGTTGTAAAGAATCTCCAGGGTGCAGGATATAGAACTCTATCAGAAACTCCACCCTCCCTAGGAGGAGACTACTTCTGTAAATGGTCAATTAATCTGATTTTTCCAGTCAGATTTACAAACTGAGTCAACCACAGTGACAAAGAGCTTTAGTCAGCCAGATGTTAATAAGCAAATGTTGAGATTAATAAAGACAATAAATCACACGATGTATGACACACACTCATGTAACTAGAATCTGTTTGCAGGACTGAGGGGGAGAGCATTCTGATGGCTGCAGAGTAGCTCACGAGGGCTCTGAGGAGCATTCAGAAGCCAGGCTCTCTGTGGGTACATGAGAAGGTTGGGGGAGGGAAGTAAGAGAGTGACCCTGGGATCTGGGCTAATCAGCTCACGTGAAACCTGAGAACAGGCACCAAATATTCATCTTGGAACCCAAGTTGGCATTTCTGAAGGCTCAGCTCTCAGATACGGTTTCAAAGCTGTCTGCTGTGTGCCTCCAACACAGCCGGGGACGCTGCCTCATGCACTCAATGAGCCAAGAGTGAGAGGAGTTCTCGGCCTCTCCACTTCCCAGGTGTGAAACATCTGCAGACAGTGGTCCATTGTGGGAGCAGGAGTGGGTCCGGCCCTCTGAAAGTTCATTTAGGAAGTCCCCCTCTGACTGGTAGGGGAAAGAGTTCTAAAAACACAGTATTTTGGAGTAGATAAATCTCTTTCTCTGCCACTGAGTTTTAGTAGAATATAAAACGGACAAATACTCAATGCACCAAGGCAACGAGAGACCCAACGTTTGTGCCTGAACAGCGCTTACTTGTGGCTTCTGGCGATCTTCCCTGACGACTCCATCTCATACATGGTCTGCAGCCGGCACTTGACGAGCTCAGTGGGGCAGAGCACCAGGGCTGCAAAGGCAGAGGCGAAGGAACCCGCGGCTGCGTTCTGCAGATCACTGGAAAGAAACCAGCACGGGAGTCCGGTCACTCATTCATTCAGCACTCCCCACGCAAAGCACCCGGCTGGTAAGGGAGAGCAAGGATCAAAGGAGAGGAACACTTTCCTGAGTGCCCACTGGGAACTCGCACATGCGGTTTCATCTAAGGACCCCAGCCCTGGGAGGCCAACACCGATACCGACACCCCGATTTTCATGTGGAAAAACCGTGCACAGAATACCTAATGTACCTGGAGTCACACCACTACCATGTGGCAATGCTAGGATTCAGACCTGGTTCTGCCTGACTGCAAGATCCAGCTCCTTTTATTAGTCACAGTCACAGCGACACACACCACACACGGAATGTGTCCCCCACCCCTAAGGCTCTATGCAGAAGCCGTAATCCCCCAAGGTGACGGTATTCGGAGCGGACCTCTGGGAGGTGATTAGATTTAGTGAGGTCGTGAGGGTAGAACCTCCCATGATGCAATCAGTGTCCTTATAAGAGGCCACCGCTCTCTCTCT
>NW_019157852.1:0-2074 GCF_002288905.1 Enhydra lutris kenyoni | reverse complement strand
GGAGGCTCCCCCTTCCCTGATGTGCTTAGAGATCGCGGAAACTGGGAAGTCAAGCAAAAGAGGGAAGCAGAAGACGGACGTCACTCGGTCCGTCGGTCAGGAGTTTAGCTGAAGAGTATCATTGATGATGCTGACCTCACTGTGTCCCTTCAAAGTACTGAAGAGAAAAGTCAAGAAACAGCCAGACAATCATGGAAGAAAAGCAAATGGAAGAAGAGCTTACGGGACAAAGGACAAGACTCCAAACTGAGGGAGCATCTTCGTAGCGTGGAAATTCACAGCTTGACAGTGAGATCCAGCGGCTGAACTGAAGCTTCGAATTCTGCCTGGACTACGTCAGGAACACGTCACGCAACGTCAGAGAAAATGGTTTGAGGAGGAAACACACGCTGGGAATCGAGAAGAAACTTCCCAACATGTGTAGATACTCGAGCAGCACAAATCCGATTCACAGCCTCTGCAAGGAGATGGCTGAAGGTGTAGGCAAAGACCGGGAGAGAGAGACTTCTGCCATCGAAAGGAGATCCTCTTCCACGAGGAAAGAGCCCAAGAAAGCTGGACAGTGGCCTGTTGATGGAGAGAAGCCTCAGGGAGCTGAGAGAAGAAAATGATCGCGCAGGCAAATGCTGGCCATCGCCCAGTCCAACTGCCAGCCCTTCTCAAAGGCCCTTTTGCTCCCACTGCTCCTCCCGCAGCCCACAGAGGTTGCAAATGTCCTGGGGTCCCCTGAGCCATCAGCCCCCCAGCAGGGAGGAGGGTCCCACACTGAGGGCGCAGGGATCCAGGGTCACCTGCAGGCGTGACTCAGCTCCCAGGCTGCATCCTGAGCACCCACAGCCACGGCACAACGTCTGAGTGTGTTTTCTGTCTTTGCAGTGATTTTCATTGATCTCTTTTTGGTTTAGCTACTGTAATTTAATTGATGCTACAATCGCTCTTATTCAAGTAGATCTAGCATAATTTTAAGGTAGTATTTTTCAAATAAAGATTCAGTTAATATGATTCTTATGAATACATTATTTTCACATCATTGGACCCTCTAGAATAGATAATGTAAGTGTTATATTTTGATTTAAATAAAAAGTCCACTATTACTTTAACCATCATTAAAATTTGGCATGGATGCCAACACTTAAAACAATAAAGATCATTTTTGTATGGCATGAGCATTTTTGTATGCCATTTTAAAATACATGAACATGTATTAGAACTCTGTACAATAAATTTAACGTGTACCTGAATGAATTTTGATTGTCTTTGTTAAATTGGAAAAAAAAAACTAAATAACAAGAGCATTCCATTCAAACTTCATAATATTTCTATTAGATTAAACCTAAATTCATAGATTAATTTAGGGAAGTTTAAGTCTTATAACCAGTTTTTTGTAAAACTTTTTTGTTTTAAAATATTGTTTAAATATTTTCAACTTTCATACTGTGAAAATAAAATCTTTTGTTTGATGGCAAACACACACACACACACACACACACACACCCTGCAATGCAGTTATGAGTCACTTTTAGTTAGTATGTCAGCATCAGAGGATAATATAAAAATAAAGAAAGCTGCAAATTATAAAAATTTAAAAAGAGAGGAAAATCATGCTCACAGAATTTGCACATACACAAAAGATACCTAATTCACATACACACAAGAGCAGAGTGAATGCCTGAATATGGGACGAGATTCCAACTGGAGACACTTCATCCCCAATGGTGCAGATGGAGAGACTGTCCAGAAGGCTTAGTTTGGCAGCTATGACATTGATGGGGGGAAGAGAGGGACAGGAAGCCTTCTAGAAGCTAGCAACAGGAGAACCTGCTCCCATTTCTGGGCCTGGAGGGAGAAGGGGTCATCTGGGCCCAGGAAGGAGCTGTCCTCATGACAGGCAAAGCAGGAGGGAACAAGGAAAACCAACCCCTCCTTCCCTCCTCCTGTCCTCCCATTGGTGCAAGTGGCAGCCACCTAGGGACTGGGTTGTCAAGCCAGGGCACAGAGCAGGCCAGGAACGGGCCCAGAACCGATTTAGAAAATGACCAGCACCACTCTTGACTCTATTCCATCAAAAGTATGT
>NW_019157851.1:0-2075 GCF_002288905.1 Enhydra lutris kenyoni | reverse complement strand
TATATACTCCATTGTGTACTCATATACATATATACGTATATATATACGTATATATGTATATGAGTACACAATGGAGTATATACATGTATGTGTGTGTATGTATATCCATTTTTTTTCTCAATTTCTTTATCCACACATTTGTTGACAGACACTTCTGTGGCTTCCATGATTTAGCTATTGAGAATAATATTGGCAATTAACATGGAGGTATGGAGGTATAACAACTTCTTTGAGATCTTGTTTTTATCTCCTTTGGATATACACCCACAAGCAGGTTTGCTGGATCATACCATAGTTCTACTTTTAATTTTTCAAGGACCCTCCATACTGGTTTCCATAGGAGTTGCACCAATTCACATTCCTAGCAAAAGCAGACAAAGCAAGACCATTTTCTCTTTAGAGCATCCCCTCACAGTGCTTCATTTTTTTTTTTAATATCTATCACCACATTACTTTTTTGTCTAGTCTTATAATTCTAGAACCTTGAAGAGTGTCTGGCACATAGAACATGCTAAATAAATTCACATTATGTGAATAACTGAATGATGGCCAAGTTAGAATGAGGAAATAAATACACACAGAGGTTCAGACGTCCCTGAAGTTTTCGTATGTGAGGAATCTTATTATGTACTTACCTCTTCTGTCTTAAAAGTTTCCATCCAGACTCTGATCAACAGTGACTGAGGCTCTGGATGCCTGGAAAAATCCTTGAGCTGCCTTCCCAGCCCTGGAAACCACTCAGACTCTGCCTTCTCCTCCTCTATTTCAAACCCTCTTTCATTAGTGATGCTGGGAACCCAGATTCTTTTTTCTGCTGGTCAGATGACAACAGCCTTGCTCTATAATCTGTGAACAGGTCAGATTCCCACCATGCCCAGGAGGGCGTTTCAGAGTCGTCAGACTTCATTGCTCTCTGTATCTTTCTGCCTGGCTTTTGTATTTCCATTTGGTTAGATTTCTCCATTGATGGATCTCACTTCCATTGAGCCAGGGAAATATGATTTTTAACCTTCTCTATGTTCTCCTTAAGTGATGGCCCTGAAACCATGGTATGGTGTCCAATTTACAATGCTTAGTACTTGATTTTCCTTTATTAGAGCATACTGGGGCTCATGTTTGCTTTAAATCAAACATAAAATATATTATTGCTTATTTGTTTTCACTCTAAAAGTTTTTCCACGAACATTAAATTATATTTTGATTGTCAATAAAAGATCACAGCTTCTCAGGGACTTAAATCAGAAAATGATGTTTCTCAATTAGTTTAATCTGGTATTTCTCTTTTGATTTGCATTTAAAAACTAAAGATCATTCATTCATTATGAAATCAATACATGCTCATTTTAGAGAAAAAAGGCAAAAAAGCAGAAGATGGATAGATCAGTTCCAGCTAGTCCCACGACATGTACATAATCACTATTAATAAGTACATGTATTTCCATTTGTTTTTGCTAGGTGTTTGAAACATAATTGTGATCTTATGAGACATATATATTATGTGTAAGAATAAAAAATAATGTGTACTTTTTCTGATCATGCAATGATTGTGTATTATTGTTATTATGCATATGAAGTTTAGAAAGTAAATAAAGGAACTCATAAATCCATGTTTTTAATTATAAAAATTATACATAATCATTTTAGAAAATTAGAATATTTTATAAAAACAAACAAAAAGCATTCAGAATTCCACTCAACAGAATAACTCCTTACATGTGATATGATATGTACCATTCCAGACATTTAGTTTTGAGTATATTTGCAGAGATAGATAGTAAATTTGAGCTCTAGAGGAGAACATACCATATATATGAAGATTTAAGCATCATTTGTACATTTGAGTCCTACTCAAAGGTGACATGCAGAATGGTAAAATGACAGAAGTATCTACCACAGATGTTTTATTTGTCTTTTCCTTTAAAAATAAAACCCTCTAAAACTAATGAAATAGCTCTACAATGAAAGTTTTAACACTATAGAAAATCATCGTTTAAATTCCTTGGGAGTTGAATTAAATAATCTATCTTTTTTTTTTTAAGATTTTATTTATTTATTTGACAGAGAGAGATCACAAG
>NW_019157850.1:0-2076 GCF_002288905.1 Enhydra lutris kenyoni | reverse complement strand
TAGGATTTGGGCCAAGAGGCACGAGAGGCCTGCTCTCTGGCTTCCTGGTCCAGCCCCCAACAGGGTGTGCTTTAAATGGGTCTCAGGCTGACGGTTCCAAGGCCTGCTTGTGCCCAGCTGCCCTTCCTGAGTGGGCGTGGTCTCATGTGCCATGTAGCTGGCTCCCACTCTAGATATCCAGGTTGATGATATCCCACTCCCATATCCAGGTTGATGATATCCCACTCCCATATCCAGGTTGGATGGAAATAACGGGCTCAGGCCAAGGAGGTTCCCACCAGCAGGATATGGGTCCCGCTATCTGGCTGGCCGACAGGAGATTGGGTCTCGGTCTGTGTTACACAGAGCATTAGTTCACAGGGCGACCTAAGATGTCAGGGTGCCCTTGAGGGCCGTGTGTTTGGACGCTCATTGGGGGTTTTGGGCAGACCTGTAGGACATTTCTTCTTTCTGTTGGCCAGGTAGAAGGCAGCTTTGTGACTCCAGAATTCCCAAGGTGGAGGGCCTGCTGGCAAAGCTTGTGAGGATCGAAATCGGAAAACACAAGCTATGGTTATGTTCAGTGCCATGGCATGACAGTTCCCATGTGCAGCAGCTGTTTCAAGATCTACAGCACCTGAGGATGGGCGAGGGTGAGATGTCTTCTCACACTGTAATTTGTATCCATGATGGCCAATGAATGCTGGAGCTTGTGAGCTGCTCCAAACCACAAGGTGTCCTTCTGCGGGACAGGTGAAGTCAGCTTAGAGGTCTCCCACATGGAAAGATTCGAGAGCAAGCTCTCCGTATGGATGCCTGGAAACCCCACCTCGCGTTCCCACAGCAGCCAATGAACAGGGCAGCTTTGATCCGCTGCCTCTGGTTCGAAGTTCCAAGTGATCTGAGTTGACAGAGGTTCTCAGTCTGACGGGTCACAATGCTTCTTGGTGTCCAGGGAGATCTTAGGATGTGGCTGTGGCTCTGGGGCCATGCAGGAATCTCCTAGGCTGAGGGTTGGTCCCCATTCTCAAGAGAAAGGTTTCCATCTCGAGACCAGAGGTAATCTATTGTATGACTAGGGGCCACACCTTGGGCCATCCGTTGGTTTTCTATAACAGGGCTGAGGGACGGAGGCCTGGAATCCTAAGCTGTATATTGGATGAGGGACTAGGGGTATGTCAGGTTCAATCTGAAGACTCAGGTACATTGACGTGCGTTTCTTCCTGCAGGTAGGTGCAGAAGGTGTGTCAGTCAGACTCCGCATTTTTTCCAGAGCAACCTATGAAATTGGTCTGGGTTCAGTTGCCTTGAAGGTTTCTCCCATTCTGGAAGGTTTGGGCAACTGAGATGTGCAGAGTTCCCTCGGGAGAGCAGGCCCAGCGATGCTGTTTTGTTGTGGAGGTCCAATCCTGGAGGGCATGTGGTCACGGCTTTGGGAACCAAGTCTTCAGACAGCAACTCGGGAAGAATTAGGAGCGAAGATATGGCAGGCCCGATCTGCAGTCCCTGAAAGCACCTCCTCAGGATTTGAAATTCTGATGCCTGGGAGAGGTAGCAGAGGCTTTTCTGTCTGGACTCTATATCCAGGATGGCCTCGGAATGATAGGGTTGCTACATGGCTCCATGGGAGGTTCTTCCTATCAGGGCTTTTTCCGCGGCTCCCAAGAGATTGCTGTCTCCCTAGAGGAAGGGAAAAGGGCTGTTTTCCACGTCAGGTGTCTGCCCAAACAAAGATTCCAGAGTGGGGTTGTGGGTCATGTGGCCTGGACAACCCCACCAAGGGTTAATATTTGGGCCAAGAGGCACGAGAGGCCAGCTCTCAGGCTTCCTGGTCCAGCCCCCATCAGGCTGTGCCTAAAGGGGTCTCAGGCTGAGGGTCCCAATGCCTAATTGTGCCCAACTGCCCCTCCTGAGTGGGCGTGGACTCATGGGCAATGTAGCTGACTCCCACTCTAGAGTAGTACAACCATCTCAACATCCATATTCCTGCCATGAGGAAGGAGGAGTACTCTGCTGAGATTCAGTTTCCAACATAGGCAGGGATTTGCGCTACCTTCTGGGGTCAGATACCTGCATACCAAGGTTCGCAGGAGATTT
>NW_019157849.1:0-2077 GCF_002288905.1 Enhydra lutris kenyoni | reverse complement strand
ATGTTAAGGGTGGTTTAGAGAAATGATTTTGTTGCACTGAGCTATTTTTTGTTTCTTTAGGTTTTCTCAAATGGCCTATTTTATTTGGTGAGTTCTAAGTAGAAGCAGGCATGGTTGGCACTCATTCTCCCAAAATCTTGTCCCCATTATCTTTTTAGCTCCCAAATCACCATGCAGTATCTTTGATCAGATTAACTATTCCAAAAACACATTTTCAAATGATTCTGTGTAGTTCAGGGTCTTTAAAAATTCCAAATTATCTTTGAGTCAGAATATTAGATGTTAAGTCTATTACACACACACACACACACACACACACACACACACAAGTATACACATATGCCATAATCCCATTAATAATAACAATTTCTGATAAAATAGGGAATCAAACTATGGGAAGATTTCCCCCATCAGGAAATAACAGTCTGTTTTTAAAAGAAATTTTTACCTTTTCCTTCTTACCCTTACATTTTTAATTCATATTCGTATCCTATACAAAGTAGCAGCACCTAGTAATACATGTCAGATAGATATCAATGGCTTTAATGCCTTGTTACCTCCTACAAAAAATCACTAACTGAGAAATCATGATAAATTGGTGGGGAAAAAAGATCAAATTGTACGTGTCTACACACCCTCCTCCACAAATGTGTCACCTTGCAGGGCCAGTATCACAAACAAGCATCAGTTTTTCAGACTCGGGATCTCCCCTTCCACAATCAGAACAAGATTAGTTGAGTGAAGCCAGCACTGCCGCTTAAAATATCCCACAGTCCCACTAGTGCTACTCCCCTTTTAATCATACTCCAGGTAAAGAAAATCACAAGAACCACACACAACCTGCAGTGATAAAACACTGGACTTACTTTAAAATGAATGTAATGTATTCTTCCGATAGAATAACCGAGGAACACAAGTTCATGTGCCAGGCTGATGCTCTTGACCCTGCATACCGAATGTCCTGGGACAGTCACCCCTGTAAGCTGGGTCTTCCTTCCTTCCCTTCCTCCCTGGATTATTTGATCCTGGCCTTGCTCTCTCCACACCCTGCTGACTCTTCCTTCAATATTTCATCAGGCCATTCCTTACTTCAAAAGCCTTTGGAAGCTCACCACTGAACCAAGTGAAAACATGGAAGCTTGCTTTTGTGCTTCTCCTTAAACTGACCCCACCCTATCGAACAATGCCATTTTCCACTGTGTTCTTCTGTGGCCCTGCCACTCTTTGTGGCTTTCCTCCTTGTCCTGTGAATACTTACCTGTTCTGAAGGCTGACACTCCCATCAAGCTACCCAGCTCTGCTCTCTGCCTCAATCAACTCTTTCTTCCCTTCACAGTGTACCCAAATCCTTCATGAAGCCTTGCCTAACCATTACAACCCGTGCATTCAGACTTCTCTTGGAAAATAAATGATTAAACTCAGAACTAGACAAGTCAGGGCGCCTGGGTGGCAGTGGGTTAAGCCACTGCCTTCAGTTCAGGTCGTGATCTCAGGGTCCTGGGATTGAGCCCCACATCCGCCTCTCTGCTCTGCAGGGAGCCTGCTTCCCTCTCTCTCTCTTTGCCTGCCTCTCTGCCTACTTGTGATCTCTGTCTGTCAAACAAATAAATAACATCTTAAATAAAAAAAAAAGAAATTAGACAAGTCAGCATGAGATTGCATGTGGCCATTGCTTCATGAACAGAAAGCAAGACTGTTAACTGACTGTTAACAATCTGCCAAGTCAAGTAATAGGTTAATTGCTGCACCAATATAATATTTTGAAAGAATACCTTATATCACCTAATAATTTAAATTGGAAAGACAGGGGATGCCTGGGGAGCTCAGTTGGTTAGGTGTCTGCCTTCGGCTCAGGTCATGATACCGGGGTTCTGGGATCCAGCCCCACATCAGGCTCCCTGCCCAGCGGGGAGTCTGCTTCTCCTTCTGCCACTCACCCTGCTCATTTTCCCTCCCTCCGCACCCCCCCCTCACACTCGTGCTTGCTCTCTCAAATAAACAGATAAAATCTTTATAAATAAATAAATAAATAAATTGAAAGGATAATGTTCCTTTTTAAAGTTTATGTGCTAGCCAC
>NW_019157848.1:0-2078 GCF_002288905.1 Enhydra lutris kenyoni | reverse complement strand
AAAACACCAATTCTATACAAATCCTTTCATAAAACTGATTGTTGAAACCAAAAATTATAACATTATCTGGTGGAGCTTCTGATGATTATAAACATAATATAAATTATAACTGCAATAAAAAAGGAAAGAGTGAAGGGTCCTAGAGAGTAATACATTTTCTATATTCTATCTCCAGTGGTAAAAATTAATTCTAAGTGGTCTGTGAATTGTTTACTGTGTATACTATAATTCACACACAAACTTTTAAGAAATGGTATAGTCAAAAACACATTATATAAAGTAAAATGAAACACTAGGGTTGTTAATTTTAAAGCAGGAAATAGGAAACAAAAGAAAGAACAATGAGAACAAACAAAAATCATGTAACAAAATGATTAACAAAAGTCCAAACATAAAAGCTAACATTGTATAAGTGATCAAAACATACATCACTGGTTAAAAGGCAATGATTATTAGAATGTGTTTTTAAAAAAATTGCCCACCCAGGTGCTGTATTTGAACACTTCACTTCAAATATAATGGCATATATTAACCAATCCACTGAGCCACCTGAGTGCCCCTCAGGAAAAAAAAAAATGACAAAATTCAGTACTTCTTTACGCTGAAAATTTCTCATTAAAGTAGAAGCAGAGAAAACAGTCTCAATGTGATAAAGGACACCTAGTTATAAACAAAACAAAACTTCAGTTTATATCAAATATAAGAAGAAAACCCTGCAAGCTCTCCTCTAAAATCATGATCTATGCAAGGATGACTACTTCATAGCTCATGTTCAACAATGTGTTGGAGTTCCTAACCTACAAAATAAGGTGAGAAAAAGATGATGACATTGTGATTAGGAAGACAGGACTTAAATCATCTTCCTTTGATAACAGGATTGGGTTGATAAAGAATCCTAAATGACCTACAAGATAATCCTTGAATAAATAAGTGGTTAATTGGGTGATGGGCATTAAGGAGGGCACAAAATGTGATGAGCACTGGGTGTTATATAAAACTGATAAGTTATTGAACATTACATATGAAAATAATGATGTACTATAAGTTGGCTAATTGAATTTAAACAAAAGATAAATGAGTTTAGCAAGAGCACAAGAGTGTCAAGGGGCACCTGGGTGGCTCAGTGGGTTAAAGTCTCTGCCTTCGGCTCAGATCATGATCCCAGAGTTCTGGGATCGAGCCCTGCAACAGGCTCTCCGCTCAGCAAGGAGCCTGCTTCCTCCTCTCTCTCTGCCTGCTTCTCTGTGATCTCCATCTGTCAAATAAATAAATAAAATCTTTATTAAAAAAAGCACAAGAGTGTCAAAATATATAAAATTGTATTTCTGTATAACAATGTTGAGCATTTGAACTTGATAATTTAAAAATGTCATTTACAGCATCATTTAAACATGAAACACTTGGGCATCAGTTGAACAAATTATTATATTATAGCAATACTTTGTAAACTTCAAAAAACTGACATTGAGATATGTGTAAACATATAACTCATTGGACTAGAACAATGTGTCCTGAAATAAGAGTAACATAAGGCAAATTGAGGGGAAAATTAATGCCTTCTCACAAATGGTGTTGCTACCATAAGATATACATATGGATAAAAGTGAACACAATGAGAAGTGAACTTGAAATAGATCATAGACCAAATTTAAAAACTTGCTTTTCAAAAGATACCATAAAAAAGTGAAAAGGGGGTGCCTAGCTGGCTCAGTCAGAAGAGCATGTGAATCTTAACCTTAGGGTCATGAATTCAAGCCCCACGTGAGATGTAGCGATTACTTAAATAAATAAAACTTAAAAAAAAAACTGTTTAAACGGAAGTGAAATGAAATGCCCTATACTAAGAGAAGATATTTATAAGACAGGTATTTGACTAAGATTTGTATTTAGTGAGTGTATAGATGTAATATGTACTATGGATATAGACATGCATATATATATTATGGATATATTTCACTTTACATATATGAAATACATATTGATCTATGTTATGTACATAATGTAATAAAGATACAAGGTAACATGTATGTATAAGTATACACACATAGTCATATACACACAGTATACTAATACAAAGA
>NW_019157847.1:0-2078 GCF_002288905.1 Enhydra lutris kenyoni | reverse complement strand
GTCAGTCAGACTGCGCATTTTTTCCAGAGCAGCCTATGAAATTGGTGTGGGTGCAGGTGCCATGAAGTTTTCTCCCATTCTGGAAGGTTTGGGCAACTGAGATGTGCAGATTTCCCTCGGGAGAGCAGGCCCAGTGATGCTGTTTGGTTTTGGAGGTCCCATCCTCGAGGGCATGTGGTCACGGCTTTGGGAACCAAGTCTTCACACAACAACTCAGGGAAGAATTAGGAGCGAAGTTATGGTAGGCCCGATCTGCAGACCCTGAAAGCAGCTCCTCGGGATTTGAAATTCGGATGCCTGGGAGCAGTAGCAGAGGCTTTTCTGTCTGGACTCTAAATCTAGGATGGCCTCGGAATGATAGGGTTGTTACATGGGTCCATTGGAGGTTCTTCCTATCTGGGTTTTACCCCGGCTCCCAAGAGATTGCTGTCTTCTTGGGGGAAGGGAAGAATGCTGTTTTTCACGTCAGGGGTCCTGCCCAAACAAGGATTCCAGAGTGGGGTTGTGGGTCGTGTGGCCTGTACAACACCACTAAGAGTTTAGATTTGGGCCAACAGGCACAAGAGGCGTGCGCTCTGGCTTCCTGGTCCAGCCCCCAACAGGGTGTGGTTTAAAGGGTTCTCAGACTGACGGTCCCAATGCCTGCTTGTGCCCAGCTGCCCCTCCTGAGTGGGCGTGGTCTCATGGGCCATGTAGCTGGCTCCCACTCTAGAGTAGTACAACCATCTCCACATCCACATTCCTGCCATGAGGAAGAGGAGTACTCTGCTGTGATTCAGGTTCCCCCATAGGCAGGAATTTGCGCTACCTTCTGGGGTCAAATACCTGCATACCCAGGTTCGCAGGAGATGACGGGCTCTGACCAAGACAGCGCCCATCTGCCGGATATGGGTCAGGCTATGTGGCTGGCTGACAGGAGGCCAGGGATCGGGCTGTGTCAGACAGAGCATCAGTTCACAGGGCGGCCTATGATATCAGGGTGCCCTTGAGGGCCATGCTGCTGGACACTCATCTGGGGATTCTGGGCAGACCCGTAGGGCATTTCTTCCTTCCGGTGGACAGGCAGAAGGCAGCTTTGTTTTTCCAGAATTCCCAATATGGATGGCCTGGTGGCAAGGTGAGTGAGGATGGAAGTCTGAAAACAAAGCTATGCTTATGTTCAGTGCCGAGGCCATAACAGTTCCAATGTGCAGCGTCTGTTTCGGGATCTCAATCACCTGAGGACGATCGAGTGTGAGATGTCTGCTCACGCTGGTATTCGTATCCATGATGGCTCACGAATGCTCGTGCGGCCTCAAGAGGCCTTGGCGGCTTTCCGAAGCTGGAGTTTTTGAGCTGCTCCAAACAGCAAGGTGTCCTTCAGCGGGACAGGGGAAGTCCAGTTAGAGGGCTCCAGGGTCCCTATATGGAAAGATTCGATATCTGAGCTCTCGGAATGGATGCCTGGAAACTCCACCCCGTTACCACTGAAGCCTAGGGACAGGGCAGCTTTGATCCCGGGCTCTGCTTCGCAGTTCCAAGGGATCTGAGTTGACAGAGGTTCTCAGTCAGACGGGTCACAATGCTGCTTGGTGTCCATAGAGACCTTAGAATGTGGCGGTAGCTCTGGGGCCATGCAGGAACCTCCTAGTCTGTGGGTGGGACCCGTTCCCAAGAGCAAAGTTTCCTTCTCGGGACCAGAGGGGTTCTACTGTATGGCTCAGAAACCACACGTTGGGCCATATGTTGTTTTTCCAGAACAGGCCGGAGGGACAGAGGCCTGAAAACCTAAGCTAGGTTTTGGATGAGGTCCTAGGGGCATGTCAGGTTGAATCTTCGGACTCAGGCCATTGACGTGCGTGTCTTCCTGGATGTAGGTGCTGACTGTGTATCATACTGTGCCTTTTTTCCAGAGCGGCCTATGAAATTGGGGTGGGTTCAGGTGCCTTGCAGGTTTCTCCCATTCTGGATGGTTGGGCAACTGAGACGGGCAGAGATTCCTCAGGAGAGCAGGCCCAGTGATGCGGTGTGGTTCTGGGGGTCCCATCCTATAGGGCATTTGGTCAAGGCTGTGGGAACAAAGTCTCCAGACAGCAACC
>NW_019157846.1:0-2079 GCF_002288905.1 Enhydra lutris kenyoni | reverse complement strand
CCAATGCTGATTGTGGTTTCTGTCACGAGTTCAAGCTAGGGAATATTGGGGATCAATGGTAACTGTTACCAGTTCAGTGATACTTTACATTTGGTGTTCTTAATCTGCCTGCTACTATTTCTTTTCATAGTCTTCAAACAGCTGTTCTCTGCGGTCTTTTCAGGTTTTATAATTGCACTCAGTGGCAGAGACCAGATGGAGTGTGCTTACTCAGTATTATCCAGAACAAGAGTGGATACAAATATATTTATGTTCACAGAAATTTTTAGAACAATGTTTAAGAAGCTGCAGGGTTAGATTGTGATATCAAGGAAAATTGAGTTTTTTTTTTTTAATATTCTGTACCATGTGAAAAATTTTTTTTGGCATATGTTCTTTCATTTTGTAAAGCCTATTTGTGGTATAGTGTTTGCCAGAATGACCTTGATTATTTTCCGCGTATTAACTTTCCATGAAATTAATATATGTATAACCAAGGGGTAGAGACTACTTTTTTTTTAATCCCTTCAATCTGCGCTGCCTTGGAGACTTTTTTTTTTTTTAAAGATTTCATTTGCTTATTTAAGAGAAAGCTCAGGCAGGGAGAGGGGCAGCAGGAGAAGAATAAACAGACTCCCCACCTCTGACCTGTGATCATGACCTGAGCCAAAGGCAGATGCTTAACCAACTGAGCCACCCAGGTACCCTGAGATTTTTTTTTTTTTTTTTTGATAAGTAGAATGTGTCATGATAGTGTGTCCATGTGAGCCTAAGCATTAAGACACCTGTCATACTTTTGCCTTTTCTGATTAAACATGTATGAGTGAGTCCTGCTTGAGACCGGTCCAAATTGTGGGCTTAAAAACTTGGCTGCAAATAAATTGTGCTACTTCTTTTTTTTTTTCTTTTTAAAGATTTTATTTATTTATTTGACAGAGATCACAAGTAGGCAGAGAGGCAGGCAGAGAGAGAAGGAAGCAGTCTTCATGCTGAGCAGAGAGCCCGATGCAGGGCTCTCTAGCGGGAATTGTTAGATCCTATAATAATTTCCTGACCTGAGCAGAAGGCAGAGGCTTTACCCCACTGAGCCACCCAGGCACCCAAATTGTGGTACTTCTGAGTCGAAGTAGACTTGTAAACCAATACCACAATGAATTATAATAGATACATACACATGTAATTCTTTTTTTTTTTTTAAAGATTTTATTAATTTACTTGACAGACAGAGACCACAGGCAGGCAGAGAGGCAGGCAGAGAGAGAGAGGAGGAAGCAGGCTCCCCGCTAAGCAGAGAGTCTGATACGGGGCTCGATCCCAGGACCCCGAGATCATGACCTGAGCCAAAGGCAGAGGCTTTAACCCACTGAGCCACCCAGGAGCCCCCATACACATGTAATTCTAAAAACTTTTTGACTTTAAGACTTGACAACCTCTCTTTCTCTGATTAGGTGACCTTGGTTTGACTAAATATTTAAATGTTTGAGGTAACCGTATAAATTAAAATAGGTAGATTTCCATCTGCTCACATAAACAAAAATACTTTGTGACATCTTCACATATGCACATCTTTTTGTCCTATAGTGGATTGTTTCATCTGCAAAGAATAAATCCCATTTTCTCCTAGGCTCAAATTGCCAAAAAAAAAAAAAAAAAAAAATTGATTAACTTTATTTTCTTGAATTGGTAAATTTTCTTATGTTCTCTTGCTTTCCTACTCAGTTCAGTGGGGTCACCAATTAAAATAACAGGCAGAAGCAGATGGTCTTTGTTATGATGAGAGGTCAATTTACTATGTCAAGAAATGAAGAAAATGAACAAAAATAAAGCGATTTAGCAAGAAGTAAGTTCAACAAACCCATACTTCAAATTAAAGTGTACTCTCAAACATTATTCATTTATGACTTTTTAGTTTATTGCATTAGTTATCAATTCAACAAAATTCTACCTCTTGCAGAATTTTATTTCTTCTGGGCATATGTAGTTCCAAAAGAATAGACTTTCTTCCTTGAAACATCTGTTATTACAATTAGTAAAATTTGTCCTCATTCTCAAGATTTTGGGGGTACATTTGTTAAACTGTTGGTAACTGGCATAACATCT
>NW_019157845.1:0-2080 GCF_002288905.1 Enhydra lutris kenyoni | reverse complement strand
CGGGGCAGTGGAGGTGGGCAGGAGCAGCAGGGTGACCACGGTAGCAGTGGTGGTGCTGTTGGAAACACAGGCACCAGCCCAGTAGAAGCACTGGAGATTGGCGCAGCAGGGTGGCAGAGTCCTGGGGGTGCACAAGGGAGTGGTAGGGGCACTGGGGGTGACAGAGCAGGGCATCTGTTGCAACACGCAGGGCAGCAGGGCAGCTATGGCGAGGGTTAGCCGTTGTGGGACAAAGGGGCACTGCTGTGGAGTAGCAGGGTAGAGGGTGGCAGCGCTGGTGGCAGGAAGGGGGGTGGAAGGGACAATGGCGGGTGTGTAGGGTGCAGCAGGGTGGCAGTGGGGGGATGGCACAGGGAGTGTCCGTGGTACGGGGTGTGGGGACCAACCAGTCAGCAGAAGCACAGCTGGGGGAAGCAGTGATTTGGTAGCAGTGCTACCAAATGCTTTTTCTGCATCTGTTGAGATGGTCCTATGATGCTGATCCTTCGTTTTGTGAATGCGGCACATCAGTTTGATTTGTGATACGATTTTTATGTCTATGTTCTTCACAGATACTAGTCTGACATTTTCTTGGGGCACCTTGGAAGGTTTCGATAAGTGCCATGCTGGCCTCATAAAATGAGGTGGGGCGCATACATTCCCCTTGTTTTTCTGGACGTTTGAGAAGGATTGGTATTCATTTTTTTTCTGTGGATCATTCATAGAATTCACCGGTGAAACCATGGGGTCCTGGACTTTTGCTTGTTGGAAGTTTTTGATTTCTTATTTAATCTCCCTACTAGTCACTGGTCTGTTCAGAATTTCTGTTTCTTCAAGATTCAGTCTTGGCAGGTTGTATGTTTCTGGGAATGTATCCTTTTCTTTTGGATTATCCAGCTTGTTGGGGTGTAATTGTTCATAGTACTTTTTATGAGCCTTTGCATATTTGTGGTATCAGGGAACATCTCTTTCATTTCTGATGATGAATCCTCCCTCTTTTTTGTTAGCTTGAGTCTGGCTGAGACTCTGTCAGCTTTGTTCTTTTCAAAGAACCAGCTCTGTGTTGATCTGTTGTTGTTCTTGTTGTTTTATTTTTTTTTCTTTCTGTTGTCTTTTTAGTCTGTTTCATTTATTTCAGTTCTGATGTGTTCCTTCCTTTGTTCTACTAACTTTGAACTTCATTTGTTCTTTTTCTGTCTCCTTGAGGTATCAAGTTAGCTTGTTTATTTGAGATGTTTCTTGTTTCTTGAGTTAGGCCTGTATCACTATAAACATCCTTCTTAGAACCAGTTTTTTTTTTTTTTGTTTTTGTTTTTTTAAGTTAGCTCTAAGGGGTCCCTGTGTGGCTCATTCTGTTAGGCATTGGACTTTGGCTCAGGTCATGAATTTAGGGTCCTGGAATTGAGCACTGCATCCGCTCTCTGGTCAGAATTGGGAACCACATTTTCCATTCTAATGCCTGCTGCTCCTTCCACTTTGCTCAGTCTCTCCTTTCTCCCTCTGTGTCAAATAAATAAATGACATCTTCAAACAATTAAAGTGAGCTCTATGCCCAGCGTGGGGTTGAAACTCAAAACTGCATGATCATGAGTCACAGCGCTCCACCGACTACTCGGGTGCCCCATTTTAGAACCCGTTTTACTACATTCCATAACTCTTGTTTGATTGTATTATTTTTTCATTTGCCTCAAAGCATTTCTGTGTTCATATTTCAGTTTGCCCATGAACTCAATTGGTTGTTCACTAGCATGTTGTTTAGTCTCTGTGTTTATGAATTTCCAGTTTTCTTCTTGTAATTGATTTCTAGTTCTATACCACTGTGTTTGGAAAAGGTCGATTTGGTTTCACTCATCATTTGGGAAAATCCTAGGCTTCTGTAGTTTATTGACTTGTCTTGTGACCTCACATATGACCTATGGTGGAGAATGTTCTAGGTGCACTTCAGAGGAGTGCATTCTATGTGCTGCTTTTGGATGGAGGGTTCTGTGTGTATCTTTCAAGTCCATCTAAGTAACGGGTTGTCTGAGGCTGATGTTTCCTTTGTGATCTTCTGTCTTGATGGTGTATCATTGAGAGAAGTGTGAGGTATTAGGTTCCATAT
>NW_019157844.1:0-2081 GCF_002288905.1 Enhydra lutris kenyoni | reverse complement strand
CTGAGGGGTTTGAAGCGGCAGGGGGTGGGAGGTTGGGGGAACCAGGTGGTGGGTATTGGGGAGGGCACGGATTGCATGGAGCACTGGGTGTGGTACAAAAAACAAGGACTACTGTTATGCTGAAAATAAAAACAAACAAACAAACAAAAAATTAAAGTAATCCAAATAGTGTGGTAGTGGCATAAAGATGGATACAGATCAATAGGAGAGAATGGAGAACACAGAAATAAACTTAGACATATATGATTAACTAATATCTGACAAGGGAGTCAAGAATACTCAGTCACAAAAGATAGTTAAATAGTACTGGGAAAACAGGATATTCACATAATAAAAAATAAAACTAGACTCCTACTTTACACTACTCATAAAAATTAACTCAAAATAGATTATAGACTGTCTGAAACTTTCTTTTACCAATCCATATGGCTACTGGTTTATGAACATCTTGTGTTTGATTGATTTTTAAATAAAAATGTTTCTAAGGGTTACCTTTACACTTGGACTTCTGACTCTGCATAATTTCCCTACGTGAACTATTATTTCTCATGCCTTCACCTATTATAATTAAGCTTTGAATTCCAACAAAGTCTATCCTCAAGTCCATATATCCAGCTGCCTTATGGACTTCTTTCTCCATTTTAGTATTTCAGAACTACCTCAAAATCATCTTATCTAAATCTTAACTCATCAAATTATTCTAGACTTGAAAACAGACAAACAAGATTACCAGACATTCTTTCAGCAGAGTGCTAGTCTTGAGTTTCTCTTTCCAGGGCTATTTTACTACTCTGTCTGGGTAGGGGTTACCTCACAAATTTATGTTGAGTAGAGATGCAAATACTTTATTTTTGTGTAACCAATAATCTCAGAGATGAGAGTTTATGGTGTTGCTTCTTGGTAGCTAGTGTTGTACCTAACTCAGTTGTCTGTTCATAGCTAACTTCTCAAATACTCTTCGGACCAGTTCAAACACATTACTGGAATTCTTATTAATTGGTGGATTGAATAAAATCTTTGAACATGTTTGTCTTATCTTAACACAAGAGCCATTATTTTGCCTTTTTGAAAATTATACTTTTAAAATATTTGCCTTCCAACTTGCTACTGCTACTGTATTTTTTTCTTAGTAAAAGGACATTAATACTCACTTAGTTGTTTAAGAAGAAACCATGAAATTTTGCTATGTTTTTTTTTCCTCCCCTTCTCCCCAAACACAAGTCTGATTGGTCCTCAGTTTAGCCACTGAGCATATTAAATATCTCAAAGTGACACTTGTCCCCTCCAATCCTAGTATGCTTGTCTTATTTCTGGTTATCCCATTTCTCCTCAGTCTTTTGTGGTATGCTTTTTTTTTTTTTTTTTTTTTTTTTTTTTTTTTTAAGTTTTATTTTTTTAAAACATATAATATCTTTTTATCCCCAGGGGTACAGGTCTGTGAATCGCCAGGTTTACACACTTCACAGCACTCACCATAGCACATACCCTCCCCAATGTCCATAAACCCACCCCCCCAACCCCCTCCCCCCATTAACCCTCAGTTTGTTTTGTGAGATTAAGAGTCACTTATGGTTTCTCTCCCTCCCAATCCCATCTTGTTTCATTTATTCTTCTCCTACCCCCTTAACCCCCCATGTTGCATCTCCTCTCCCTCATATCAGGGAGATCATATGATAGTTGTCTTTCTCCGATTGACTTATTTCGCTAAGCATGATACCCTCTAGTTCCATCCACGTCGTCGCAAATGGCAAGATTTCATTTCTTTTGATGGCTGCATAGTATTCCATTGTGTATATATACCACATCTTCTTTATCCATTCGTCTGTTGATGGACATCTAGGTTCTTTCCATAGTTTGGCTATTGTAGACATTGCTGCTATAAACATTCGGGTGCACGTGCCCCTTCGGATCACTACGTTTGTATCTTTAGGGTAAATACCCAGCAGTGCGATTGCTGGGTCATAGGGGAGTTCTATTTTCAACATTTTGAGGAACCTCCATGCTGTTTTCCAGAGTGGTTGCACCAGCTTGCATTCCCACCAACAGTGTAGGAGGGTTCCCCTTTCTCCGCATCCTCGCCA
>NW_019157843.1:0-2082 GCF_002288905.1 Enhydra lutris kenyoni | reverse complement strand
CCGTAGGGCATTTCTTCCTTCCGGTGGGCAGGCAGAAGGCAGCTTTGTTTTTCCAGAATTCCCAATATGGATGGCCTGCTGGCAAAGTGTGTGAGGATGGAAGTCTGAAAACAAAGCTATGCTTATGTTCAGAGCCGAGGCCATAACAGTTCCAATGTGCAGCGTCTGTTTCGAGATCTCAAGCACCTGAGGACGATCGAGTGTGAGATGTCTGCTCACGGTGGAATTTGTATCCATGATGGCCAGCGAATGCTCGTGTGGCCTCAAGAAGCCTTGGCGGCTTTCAGAAGCTGGAACTTGTGAGCTGTTCCAAACAGCAAGGTGTCCTTAGCGGGACAGGGGAAGTCCAGTTAGAGGGCTCCAGGATTCCCATATGGAAAGATTCGATAGCAGAGCTCTCCGAATGGATGCCTGGAAACTCCACCTCCGTTACCACTGAAGCCTCGGAACAGGGCAGCTTTGATCCAGTGGCTCTGCTTCGCAGTTCCAAGGGATCTGAGTTGACGGAGGTTCTCAGTCTGACGGGTCACAATGCTGCTTGGTGTTCACGGAGACCTTAAATGTGGCGGTAGCCCTGGGGCCATGCAGGAACCTCCTAGCCTGTGGGTGGGACCCCGTTCCCAAGAGCAAAATTTCCTACTCGGGTCCAGAGGGGTTCTACTGTATGGCTCAGGGACCACACGTTGGGCCATATGTTGGTTTTCCAGAACAGACCGGAGGGACAGAGGCCTGAAAACCTAAGCTAGGTTTTGGATGTGGTCCTAGGGCCATGTCAGCTTGAATCTTCGGACTCAGGCCCATTGACGTGCGTGTCTTCCTGGAGGTAGGTGCTGTCGGTGTCTCATACTGCGCCTTTTTTCCAGAGCGGCCTATGAAATTGGAGTGGGTTCAGGTGCCTTGCAGGATTCTCCTGTTCTGGATGGTTTGGGCAACTGAGACGTGCAGAGTTTCCTCGGGATAGCAGGCCCAGTGATGCAGTGTGGTTCTGGGGGTCCCATCCTGGATGGCATGTGGTCAAGGCTTTGGGAACGAGGTCTTCAGACAGCAACTCGGGGAAGAATTTCGGGCGAGGTTATGGCAGGCACGATGTGCAGACCCTGAAAGCAGCTCCTCAGGATTTGAAATTCGGGGGCCCTGGAGGCAGTAGCAGAGGCTTTTCTTTCTGGACTGTATAACTAGGATGGTCTCGAAATGGACGGGTGAGCACATGGGTCCATGGGATATTCTCCTTTTCTGGGGATTCTGCCAGGCTCCCAAGAGTTTGGTGTTTTTCTGGGGGAAGAGAAGAGTGCTCTTTTCCATCTCAGGCGTCCTGCCCAAACAGGGATTCCAGAGAAGGGTTGTGGGTCACGTGGCCTGGACAACCCCACCAAGGTTTAGGATTTGGGTGTAGGGGCACAATTGGTTCTCTCTGTGGGATCCTGGTCCAGCCCCGACAGGCTGTGCTTTAAGGGGTCTCAGGCTATGAGTCACAATGCCTGTTTGTGCCCAGTTGCCCCTCCTGAGTGGGAGGGTCTCAATGGCCATGCAGGTGGTTCCCTCTCTGAAAGTAGTACAACCATATCAACATCCACTTTCCTGTCATGGGGAAGGAGGAGTACTCTGTTGTGCTTCAGGTACACACAAGGGCAGGGTTTTGCACTACCTTCTGGGGTCAGATACCTGCATATCCAGGTTGGATGGAAATAACGGGCTCGGGCCAAGGCAGTTTCCACCTGCAGGATATGGGTCCCGGTATCTGGCTGGCCGACAGGAAATTGGGTCTCGGGCTGTGTTACACAGAGCATGAGTTTACAGGGCGACCTATGATATCAGGGTGCCCTTGAGGGCCGTGTGGTTGGATGCTCATTTGGGGTCTTGGGCAGACGTGTAAGACATTTCTTCTTTCTGTTGGCCAGGAGGAAGGCAGCTTTGTGACTCCAGAATTCCCAAGGTGGTGGGCCTGCTGGCCAAGCTTGTGAGGATCGAAATCTGAAAACACAAGCTATGGTTATGTTCAGTGCCGAGGGCATGACAGTTCCAATGTGCAGCAGCTGTTTCAAGATCTCCAGCACCTGAGGATGGGCGAAGGTGAGATGTCTG
>NW_019157842.1:826-2083 GCF_002288905.1 Enhydra lutris kenyoni | reverse complement strand
TATCCATTTTGAGTTTATCTTTGTGTATGGTGTAAGAGAATGGTCGAGTCTCATTCTTCTACATATAGCTGCCCAGTTTTCCCAGCACCATTTATTGAAGAGACTGTCTTTTATCCACTGTATATTTTTTCCTGTTTTGTCAAAGATTATTTGACCATATAGTTGAGGGTCCATATCTGGGCTCTCTACTTTGTTCCACTGGTCTATGTGTCTGTTTTTATGCCAGTACCATGCTGTCTTGGTGATCACCACTTTGTAGTAAAGCTTGAAATCAGGTAATGTGATGCCCTCATTTCCTTAGTGATTCGGGGTCTCTTCTGATTCCATACAAATTTTAGGATTATTTGCTCCAGCTCTTTGAAAAATACTGGTGGAATTTTGATCAGAATGGCATTAAAAGTATAGATTTCTCTAGGCATTTTAACAATATATATAGACATTATATAGTCTCTATACATATAGTATAGACATTTTAACAATGTTTATTCTTCCGATCCAAGAGCATGGAATGGTCTTTTATCTTTTTGTGTCTTCTTCAATTTCTTTCATAAGTGTTCTGTAGTTCCTTGAGTACAGATCCTTTACCTCTTTGGTTAGGTTTATTCCCAGGTATCTTATGGTTCTTGGTGCTATAGTAAATGGAATCAATTCTCTAATTTCCATTTCTGTATTTTCATTGTTAGTGTATAAGAAAGTCACTGATTTCTGTACATTGACTTTGTATCCTACCACGTTGCTGAATTGTCGTATGAGTTCTAGTAGTTTGGGGGTGGAGTCTTTTGGGTTTTCCATATAAAGAATCATGTCATCTGCGAAGAGAGAGAGTTTGACTTCTTCGTTGCCAATTTGGATACCTTTTATTTCTCTTTGTTGTCTGATTGCTGTTGCTAGGACTTCTAATAGTATGTTGAACAAAAGTGGTGAAAGTGGGCATCCTTGTCGTGTTCCTGATCTCAACGGGAAAGCCACAAGCTTTTTTCCATTGAGGATGATACTTGTTATGGGTCTTTCGTAGATAGATTTTATGGAGTTCAGGAATGTTCCCTCTATCCCTATACTTCGAAGCATTTTAATCAGGAACGGATGCTGGATTTTGTCAAATGCTTTTTTTGCATCAATTGAGAGGACCATGTGGTTCTTCTCTCTTCTCTTATTGATTTGTTCTATCACATTGATTATTTGCAAATGTTGAACCATCCTTGTAGCCCAGGGATGAATCCCACCTGGTCATGGTGGATAATCTTTTTAATGTGCTAT
>NW_019157842.1:0-726 GCF_002288905.1 Enhydra lutris kenyoni | reverse complement strand
TCCTGATCTCAACAGGAAGGCTGCAAGCTTTTTCCCATTGAGGATGATATTTGCTGTGGGTCTTTCATAGATAGATTTTATGAAGTTCAGGAATGTTCCCTCTATCCCTATACTTTGAAACATTGAGAGTCAATTATCATATGGTTTCACTTATTTGTGGAGCATAACAAATAGCATGTAGGGCAAGGGGAGTTAGACAGGAGAAGGGAGTTGAGGAAAATTGGCAGGGGAGGTGAACCATGAGAGACTATGGACTCTGAAAAACAATCTGAGGGTTCTGAAGGGGCGGGGGGGTGGGAGGTTGGGGAACCAGGTTGTGGGTATTGGAGAGGGCACGTATTGCATGGAGCACTGGGTGTGGTGCAAAAACAATGAATACTGTTACACGGAAAATAAATTTTAAAAATTAAAAAAAAAAAAAGCTTCCAGGACAAACAAAAATTGAAAGAATTTGCAAACACCAAACCAGCTCTACAGAAAATCTTGAAAGGGGTCTTCTAAGCAAAGAGAGGCCCTAAAAGTAGTAGATCAGACAGGAACAGAGACAATATACAGGAACAATCACTTATAGGCAATACAATGTCACTAAACTCATATCTCTCAATAGTTAACCTGAATGTTAATGGGTTAAATGCCCCAATCAAAAGACACAGGGTATCAGAATGGATAAAAAAACAAAACCCATCAATATGCTGCCTACAAGAAACTCATTTTAGACCCGAAGAC
>NW_019157841.1:0-2084 GCF_002288905.1 Enhydra lutris kenyoni | reverse complement strand
CATTGGAACTGTTATGGCCTCGGCACTGAACATAAGCATAGCTTTGTTTTCAGACTTCCATCCTCACACACCTTGCTAGCAGGCCATCCATATTGGGAATTCTGGATAAACAAAGCAGCCTTCTGCCTGCCCCCTGGAAGAAAGAAATGCCCTAAGGGTCTGCCCAGAATCCCCACATGAGTGTCCAGCAAAATGGCCCTCAAGGGAACCGTGATATCATAGGCTGCCCTGTGAACTGATGCTCTGTCTGACACAGCCCGAGCCCCGGCCTCCTGTCAGCCAGCCACATAGCGCGACCCATATCCTGCAGGTGGGCTCTGTCTTGGTCACAGCCCGTCATATCCTGCGAACCTGGGTATGCAGTTCTCTGACCCAGAAGGTAGCGCAAATCCCTGCCTATGGAGAACCTGAATCACAGCAGAGTCCACCTCCTTCCTCATGGCAGGAATGTGGATGTTGAGATGGTTGTACTAAACTAGAAGGGTGCCAGCTACAGGGCCCATGAGACCACGCCCACTCAGGAGGGGCAGCTGGGCACAAGCAGGCCTTGGGACCCACAGCCTGAGACCGCTTTAAAGCACACCCTGTTGGGGGCTGGACCAGGAAGCCAGAGATCAGGCTTCCCGTGCCTCTTCTCCCAAATCCGAACCCTTGGTGGGGTTGTCCAGGCCACGTGACCCACAACCCCACTCTGGAATCCTTGTTTGGGCGGGACCCCTGACGTGGAAAACAGCACTCTTCGCTTCCCCCAGAAAGACAGCAAACTCTTGGGAGCCGGGGAAAAACCCCAGATAGGAAGAACCTCCCATGACTCATGTAGCAACCCTATCATTCCGAGGCCATCCCGGATATAGTGTCCAGACAGAAAAGCCTCTGCTACTGCTCCCAGGCATCCGAATTTCAAATCCTGAGGAGCTGCTTTCAGGGTCTGCAGATCGGGCCTGCCAGAACTTCGCTCCTAAGTCTTCCCCGAGTTACTGTCTGAAGACTTGGTTCCCAAAGCCGTGACCACATGCCCTCCAGGATGGGACCTCCAGAACCAAACAGCATCCCTGGGCCTGCTCTCCCGAGGGAACTCTGCACATCTCAGTTGCCCAAACCTTCCAGAATGGGAGAAAACTTCAAGGCACCTGAACCCACACCAATTTCATAGGCTGCTCTGGAACAAAAGCGCAGTCGGACTGACACACCTTCAGCACCTACCTGCAGGAAGAAACACACGTCAATGGACCTGAGTCTGAAGATTGAACCTGACATGCCCCTAGAACCTCATCCAATACCTTGCTTAGGTTTCCAGGACTCTGTCCCAAAGGCCTGTTCTGGAAAACCAACTTATGACCCAACGTGTGGCCCCTAGCCTTACAATAGAATCCCTCTGGTCTCGAGAAGGAAACCTTGCTCTTCAGAACGGGGCCAACCCTCAGACTAGGAGTTTCCTGCAGGGCCTCAGAGCCACAGCCTCATTCTAAGATCACCCTGGACACCAAGCAGCATTGGGACCGGTCAGACTGAGAACCTCTGTCAACTCAGATCACTTGGAACTTCGAACCAGAGGCAGCGGATCAAAGCTGCCCTGTTCCTTGGCTGCTGTGGGAACGCGAGGTGCGGTTTCCAGGCTTCCATTCGGAGAGCTCTGCTGTCGAATCTTTCCATGTGGGAGACCTCTAAGCTGACTTCCGCTGTCCCGCAGAAGGACACCTTGTGGTTTGGAGCAGCTCACAAGCACCAGCTTGGATAAGCCTCCAAGGCTTCTTGAGGCCACCCGAGCATTCGTTGGCCATCATGGATACAAATTCCAGTGTGAGCAGACATCTCACCCTCGCCCATCCTCAGGTGCTGGAGATCTTGAAACAGCTGCGGCACATTGGAACTGACATGCCCTCGGCACTGAACATAACCATAGCTTGTGTTTTCAGAGTTCGATCCTCACAAGCTTTGCCAGCAGACCCTACACCTTGGGAATTCTGGAGTCACAAAACTGCCTTCTACCTGGCCAACAGAAAGAAGAAATGTCCTACAGGCCTGCCCAAAACCCCCAATGAGCGTCCAACCACACGGCCTTCAAGGGCACCCTGATATCATAG
>NW_019157840.1:906-2085 GCF_002288905.1 Enhydra lutris kenyoni | reverse complement strand
TTCAGATTTCGATCCTCACAAGCTTGGCCAGCAGGCCCTCCACCTTGGGAATTCCGGAGTCACAAAGCTGCCTTCTACCTGGCCAACAGAAAGAAGAAATGTCCTACAGGTCTGCCCAAAACTCCCAATGAGCGTCCAACCACACGGCCCTCAAGGGAACCCTGATATCATAGGTCGCCCTGTGAACTAATGCTCTGTGTAACACAGCCCGAGACCCAAACTCCTGTCGGCCAGCCAGATAGTGGGACCCATATCCTGCAGGGAGGAACTGCCTTGGCCCGAGACCGTTATTTCCATCAAACTGGGTATGCAGGTATCTGACCCCAGAAGGTAGTGCAAAACCCTGCCATTGTGTGTACCTGAAGTACAACAGAGTACTCCTCCTTCCCCATGGCAGGAAAGTGGATGTTGATATGCTGGTACTACTTTCAGAGTGGGAGCCACCTGCATGGCCTATGAGACCACGCCCACTCAGGAGGGGCAACTGGGCCCAAACAGGCATTGTTACTCTTATCCTGAGACCCCTTTCAAGCACAGCCTGTCAGGGCTGGACCAGGATCCCACAGAGAGAACCTATTGTGCCCCTAGACCCAAATCCGAACCCTTGGTGGGGTCGTCCTGGCCACATGACTCACAACCCGTCTCTGGAATTCCCGTTTGGTCAGGACCACTGAGATAGAAAATAGCATTCTTCCCTTCCCCCAGAAAAACACCAAACCCTTGGGAGCCTGGCAGAATCCCCAGAAAGGGAGAATATCCCATGGACCCATGTGCTCACCCGTCCATTCCGAGAACACCCTATGTATACAGTCAGAGAGAAAAGCCTCTGCTACTGCCTCCCATGCACCCGAATTTCAAATCCTGAGGAGCTGCTTTCAGGGTCTGCACATCGGGCCTACCATAACCTCGCCCCTAATTCTTCCCCGAGTTGCTGTCTGGAGACTTCGTTCCCAAAGCCTTGACCACATGCCCTCCAAGACGGGACCTCCAGAACCACAGCGATCACTGGGCCTTCCCTCCCGAGGAAACTCTGCCCGTCTCAAATGCCCAAACCATCCAGAATGGGAGACCTGCAAGGTACCTGAATCCACCCCAATTTCATAGGCCTCTCTTGGAAAAAGGCGCAGTATGAGACACCGTCAGCACCTACCTCCAGGAAGACACGCACGTCAATGGGCC
>NW_019157840.1:0-806 GCF_002288905.1 Enhydra lutris kenyoni | reverse complement strand
TGAGAACCTCCATCAACTCAGATCCCTTGGAACTGCGAAGCAGAGCCACTGGATCAAAGCTGCCCTGTTCCTAGGCTTCAGTGGTAACGGAGGTGGAGTTTCCAGGCATCCATTCGGAGAGTTCTGCTATCGAATCTTTCCATATGAGGACCCTGGAGCCCTCAAACTGGACTTCCACTGTCCCGCTGAAGGACACCTTGCTGTTTGGATCAGCTCACAAGACCCAGCTTCGGAAAGCTGCCAAGGCTTCTTGAGGTCGCACGAGCATTCGTGGGCCATCATGGATACAAATTCCAGGGTGAGCAGACATCACACTATATCGTCCTCAGGTGCTTGAGATCTCGAAACAGACGCTGCATTGGAACTGTTATGGCTTCGGCACTGAACATAAGCATAGCTTTGTTTTCAGACTTCCATCCTCACACACCTTGCCAGCAGGCCATCCATGTTGGGAATTCTGGAAAAACAAAGCTGCCTTCTGCCTGCCCACCGGAAGGAAGAAATGCACTACGGGTCTGCCCAGAATAGCCAGATGAGGGTCCAGCAGCATAGCCCTCAAGGGCACCCTGATACCATAGGCCGCCCTGTGAACTGATGCTCTGTCTGACACAGCCCGAGCCCCAACGTCCTGTCAGCCAGCCACATAGCGCTACCCATATCCTGCAGGTGGGCTCTGTCTTGTCAAAGCCGGTCATCTCCTGCGAACCTGGGTATGCAGGTATCTGACCCCAGAAGGTAGCGCAAATCCCTGCCTTTGGCGGAACATGAATCACAGCAGAGTACTCCTCCTTCCTCATGGCAGGACT
>NW_019157839.1:0-2085 GCF_002288905.1 Enhydra lutris kenyoni | reverse complement strand
GAATGGACGCGTGAGCACATGGGTCCATGGGATATTCTCCCTTTCTGGGGATTCTGCCAGGCTCCCAAGAGTTTGTTGTTTTTCTGGGGGAAGGGAAGAGTGCTCTTTCCATCTCAGGGGTCCTGCCCAAACAGGGATTCCAGAGACGGGTTGTGGGTCACGTGGCCTGGACAACCCCACCAAGGGTTCGGATTTGGGTCTAGGGTCACAATAGGTTCTCTCTGTGGGATCCTGGTCCAGCCCCGACAGGCTGTGCTTGAAAGGGGTCTCAGGCTAAGAGTCACAATGCCTGTTTGTTCCCAGTTGCCCCTCCTGAGTGGGCGTGGTCTCATGGGCCATGTAGCTGGCTCGCACCCTAGAGTAGTACAACCATCTCTACATCCACATTCCTGCCATGAGGAAGGAGGAGTACTCTGCTGTGTTTCAGGTTCCCCCATAGGCAGGGATTTGCGCTAACTTCTGGGGTTAGATACCTGCATACCCAGGTTCGCAGGAGATGACGGGCTCTGACCAAGACAGAGCCCACCTGCAGGATATGGGTCACGCTATGTGGCTGGCTGTCAGGTTGCCGGGGCTCGGGCTGTGTCAGACAGAGCATCAGTTCACAGGGCGGCCTATGATATCAGGGTGCCCTTGAGGGCCATGCTGCTGGACCCTCATCTGGGGATTCTGGGAAGACCCGTAGGGCATTTCTTCCTTTCGGTGGGCAGGCAGAAGGCCGCTTTGTTTTTCCAGAATTTCCAATATGGATGGCCTGCTGGCAAGGTGGGTGAGGATGGAAGTCTGAAAACATAGCTATGCTTATGTTCAGTACCGAGGCCATAAGAGTTCCAATGTGAACGTCTATTTCGAGATCTTAAGCACCTGAGGCCGATCGAGTGTCAGATGTCTGCTCACGCTGGAATTTGTATCCATGATGGCCAACGAATGCTCGTGTGGCCTCAAGAAGCCTTGGCGGCTTTCTCAAGCTGGAGCTTGTGAGCTGCTCCAAACAGCAAGGTGTCCTTCAGCGGGACAGGGGAAGTCCCGTTAGAGGGCTCCAGTGTCCCTATATGGAAAGATTCGATAGGAGAGCTCTCCGAATGGATGCCTGGAAACCCCATCTCGCGTTACCACAGCAGCCAAGGAACAGGGCAGCTTTGATCCGCTGCCTCTGGTTCGAAATTCCAAGTGATCTGAGATGACAGAGGTTCTCAGTCTGACGGGTCAAAATGCTGCTTGGTGTCCAGGGAGACCTTAGGATGGGGCTGTGGCTCTGGGCCATGCAGGAATCTCCTAGGCTGAGGGTTGGTCCCCGTTCTCAAGAGCAAGGTTTCCTTCTCGAGACCAGAGGGATTCTATTGTATGGCTAGGGGCCACACGTTGGGCCATAAGTTGGTTTTCTAGAAGAGGCCTGAGGAACGGAGGCCTGTAATCCTAAGCTGGGTATTGGATGAGGGGCTAGGGCCATGTCAGGTTCAATCTGTAGACTCAGGTCCATTGACGTGCGTTTCTTCCTGCAGGTAGGTGCTGAAGGTGTCAGTCAGACTGTGCTTTTTTTCCAGAGCAACCTATGAAATTGGTGTGGGTTCAGTTGCCTTGAAGGTTTCTCCCATTCTGGAAGGTTTGGGTAACTGAGATGTGCAGAGTTCCCTCGGGAGAGCAGGCCCAGTGATGCTGTTTGGTTATGGAGGTGCCATCCTGGAGGGCATGTGGTCACGGCTTAGGGAACCAAGTCTTCAGACAGCAACTCGGGGAAGAATTACGAGCGAAGATATGGCAGGCCGGTTCTGCAGACCCTGAAAGCAGCTCCTCGGGATTTGAAATTCAGAAGCCTGGGAGCAGTAGCAGAGGCTTTTCTGTCTGGACTCTATATCCAGGATGGCCTCGGAATGATAGGGTTGCTACATGGGTCCATGGGAGGTTCTTCCTATCTGGGGTTTTTCCCCGGCTCCCAAGAGTTTGCTGTCTTTCTGGGGGAAGGGAAGAGTGCTGTTTTCCTCGTCAGGGGTCCGCACAAACAAGTATTCCAGAGTGGGGTTGTGTGTCACGTGGCCTGGATAAACCCACCAAGAGTTAGGATTTGGGCCTAGAGGCACGAGAGGC
>NW_019157838.1:0-2089 GCF_002288905.1 Enhydra lutris kenyoni | reverse complement strand
TGTAGACATTGCTGCTATAAACATTCGGGTGCACGTGCCCCTTTGGATCACTACGTTTGTATCTTTAGGGTAAATATCCAGTAGTGCAATTGCTGGGTCATAGGGAGCTCTATTTTCAACTTTTTGAGGAACCTCCACACTGTTTTCCAGAATGGTTGTACCAGCTTGCATTCCCACCAACAGTGTAGGAGGGTTCCCCTTTCTCTGCATCCTTGCCAGCATCTGTCATTTCCAGACTTGTTAATTTTGGCCATTCTGACTGTTGTGAGGTGGGATCTCATTGTGGTTTTGATTTGTATTGAACTGGATGAGTTTCTTATATGCTTTCGATATGACCCCTTATCAGGTGGAAGATATGTAAGTATTTTCTCCCTTTCCGTAGGCTGACTTTTCATTTTCTTGATTGTTTCTTTTGCTGTACAGAAGGTTTTTAGATTGATGTACTTTTGTTTATTAATGTTGCTAATGCTTTTGGTGTCATATGCAGGCCCCGAGTTGAATTTGGATTTGTTTTACCTGTTTTTGACTTATGCAGAGGGGTTGTTTACTTTGTAACTTGCATCCCTTCCTCAGCACTTTCTGTGAAAAAGATTGTTTCAATTTGTTTAGTTGGAGTTTTATTCATTCTGTTGGAAAGTACTCCTGTATGAATATGTCACAGTTTACCAGTTTACTGTGGATGGGTCTTTGGATTTGTCCGGGTTTTGGTTAATACCAGTGGCACTGCTGTGGAGTTGACATATATGTGTGTCTTGGGGCAGGCGACGGAGCACTGTCCTGGATAATATTGGATCCAGGAATGTGAGTGTGGGTCTGCGTCTCTAGATAATGCCTCACGAGTGTCAAAGTGACTTGAGCGTGTAAGGCTGGCAGTGAGTGGGGCCTGGGACACAAAGGGTTAACAGCAGGTCTGTGATTCCTTCCCTAGTCAGGACACCCACACTGTAGTGCCTGCCAGTTCCCCCCTGACTCTCAGGAGGGGATCTACGGGGTATAGGGATAACTGAGAAAATTTAAATCTGAAAATGTTTTTAGCAGGAAGTAGTTAATCTCTTGGTTGAACAGGGTAAATGAACCTGGAACTTAACGGATCTAGGAGAAACAGCCACAAACCACCCAACTTCCTTCCATTTTTTGTAGTGATTATTTTAACTATCCCAGTAAAGTAAAAATCATTTGGAACTTAAATGCAAGACTAGTTGAAAATAAATCATCTGTGTTTTGTTAAAGGAGGTGATTTTCTTATACTGTTTGAGTACATCACTAAAACCTATCAATATAAACTGAACAGTGTTCTAGATGATTTGAGATTTAGTTTTCCCTTTGCCCTATTAGAAGTTTGGTAGAATTTGGTCGCCTTCCTTTATATTCATGGTAATGATAAGAATGTGCCTAATTATTAGCTATGTGGTTCCATATACATTGGTTATGAATGAAATTAAATTAATAATTTATTCACATATTTACATTAAAATTATATAGCTGAATTGTTTATATGTAAATATTTGGTCGGCTGTGAGGATAAAAGTCTTAGGTGATTTGTAAAACCTATAGATGATTCACAGATGATAGCCAAGGTGGCTGGGGAGATCAAGGGAGTTATTTGTCCTCTGTGAAATAAGTGAATTAACAAAGGAGACAAACTAGGTCTCCTCTGGCTTTGTCCTTGATCATCATTCTCCCTGAGGACGGCCATCTCTGGACAGCTCAGTGACAAGGGCTCATTAACAGTGTGGGGCATCTGCTCCCAAGAAACGTCAGCCAGGGAAATGCATTTGGTTTTCGGTGCCAGCCCAGCCACAGCTGAGTGTCACAGCACCCTCTCCTGTGCTCATAAGGGTCTCTCTGTCATACAGGCAGGTCACTGCTTTTGGGAAACCAAGGTGGAGTTTGCAATTGCCTTCATCTCTACATCCTAGAGGCAAAGTGCAGATCTCTGTACCACATGAAGACATGTGAAGTCATCACAGAAAACATCCCTTTGCTTAGGAAAAACCTATGGATAACCCAGTATTGGTATAGTCAGGCTTTGCACTTACTGCGTACAACTAAGAGCCAATCTCCAGTACTGTCTTTAGACAATGACTTG
>NW_019157837.1:0-2090 GCF_002288905.1 Enhydra lutris kenyoni | reverse complement strand
AACATAACCATAGCTTGTGTTTTCAGATTTCGATCCTCACAAGCTTTTCCAGCAGGCCCTCCACCTTGGGAATTCTGGAGTCACAAAGCTGCCTTCGACCTGGCCAACAGAAAGAAGAAATGTCCTACAGTTCTGCCCAAAACCCAAATGAGCGTCCAACCACACGGCCCTCTAGGGCACCCTGATATCTTAGGTCGCCCTGTGAACTAATGCTCTGTGTAACACAGCCCGAGACCGAATCCTGTAGGCCAGCCAGATACAGGGACCCATATGCTACAGGTGGGAACTGCCTTGGCCCGAGCCCGTTATTTCCATCCAACCTGGGTATGCAGGTATCTGACCCCAGAAGGTAGTGCAAAACCCTGCCCTTGTGTGTCCCTGAAGCACAACAGAGTCCTGCTCCTTCCCCATGGCAGGAAAGTGGATGTTGATATGGTGGTACTACATTCAGAGTGGGAGCCACCTGCATGGCCCATGAGACCACGCCCACTCAGGAGGGGAAACTGGGCACAAACAAGCATGGTGACTCTTAGCCTGAGACCCCTTTCAAGCACAGCCTGTCGGGGCTGGACCAGGATCCCACCGAGAGAACCTATTGAGCCCCTAGTCCCAAATCCTAACCCTTGGTGGGGTTGTCCAGGCCACGTGACCCACAACCCGTCTCTGGAATCCCTGTTTGGACAGGACCCCTGAGATGGACAAGAGCACTCTTCCCTTCCCCGAGAAAAACACCAAACTCTTGGGAGCCTGGCAGAATCCCCAGAAAGGAGAATATCCCATGGACCCATGTGCTCACCCGTCCATTCCGAGACCATCCTAGGTATACAGTCCAGAGAGAAAAGCCTCTGCTACTGCCTCCCAGGCACCCGAATTCAAATCCAGAGGAGATGCTTTCAGGGTCTGCACATCGGGCCTGCCATAACCTCGCCCCTAGTTCTTCCCCGAGTTGCTGTCTGAAGACTTAGTTCCCAAAGCCTTGACCACATGCCCTCCATGATTGGACCCCCAGAACCACACCACATCACTGGGCCTGCTCTCCCAGGAAACTCTACCCGTCTCAGTTGCCCAAACCACACAGAATGGGAGAAAACTGCAAGGCTCCTGAACGCACCCCAATTTCAGAGGCCGCTCTGGAATAAAGGCACAGTATGAGACACCGTCAGAACCTACCTCCAGGAAGACACGCACGTCAATGGGCCTGAGTCCGAAGATTCAACCTGACATGCCCTAGGACCTCATCCACAACCTAGCTTAGGTTTTCAGGCCTCTGTCCCTCCGGCCTGTCCTGGAAAAACAACATATGGCCCAACGTGTGGTCCCTGAGCCATACATTAGAACACCTCAGGTCCCGAGATGGAAACATTGCTCTTGGGAACGGGGTCCCACCCACAGGCTAGGAGGTTTCTGCATGGCCCCAGAGCTACCGCCACATTCTAAGGTCTCCCTGGACACCAAGCAGCTTGTGACCCGTCTGACTGAGAACCACCGTCAACTCAGATCCCTTGGAACTGCGAAGCAGAGCCACTGGATCAAAGCTGCCCTCTTCCTAGGCTTCAGTGTTAACAGAAGTGGAGTTTCCAGGCATCCATCCGGAGAGCTCTGCTATCGAAAATTTCCATATGGGGACCCTGGAGCCCTCTAACTGGACTTCCCCTGTCCCGCTGAAGGACACCTTGCTGTTTGGAGCAGCTCACAAGCTCCAGCATCGGAAAGCCGCCAACACTTCTTGAGGCCGCACGAGCATTCGTGGGCCATCATGGATACAAATTCCAGCGCGAGCAGACATCTGACACTCGATCGTCCTCAGGTGCTTGAGATCTCGAAACAGACGCTGCACATTGGAACTGTTATGGCCTCGGCACTGAACATAAGCATAGCTTTGTTTTCAGACTTCCATCATCACACACCTTGCCAGCAGGCCATCCATATTGGGAATTCTGGAAAAACAAAGCTGCCTTCTGCCTGCCCACCGGACAGAGAAAGGCCCTCCGGGACTTCCCAGAATCCCCAGATGAGGGTCCAGCAGCATGGCCCTCAAGGGCACCCTGATATCATAGGCCGCCCTGTGAACTGATGCTCTGTCTGACACA
>NW_019157836.1:0-2092 GCF_002288905.1 Enhydra lutris kenyoni | reverse complement strand
GTCCATATGGCCACCACAAAGCCAACCATATCTTTTCAGCTTAACATCCCCAGCTTAATTTAACATTTTCAGAAATAGAATTTCACTCTCCATCCATATATATATATATACACTGTGGAATTCTATACTTTCCCCTTATCCAAAGTTGGTCAGACTCAAGGTTTAAGGCACAGACTGCCAAATCTGCCCAAGACTTCTGACACTAACTACAATGTTTAAGGCAAATAGCAAAACCAGAGGGAACATTCCCCACAAAACTGCTTTTTAGACACCAGCCACAAGTTCAGGGGTCCCAAAGGACTACGTTCACTTGAAACCAGCTAGTTATAAATTCAGGGTTTCCCAGGTCCACCTTCAGTTTCAATAATTCACTAGAACAACCCACAGGACTCAGGAAAATATTAGACTTATCATTATAGGTTGTTTTTTTTTATAGCAAAAGAATACATGTTAGATCCAACCAAAGGAAAAAATGCATAGGGGAAAAGTCTGGATAATGTAACAGATATATGTATGTTTGTGTGTGTATGTATCACACAATACACACACACAGACACACACACAATGGAATATTATTTAGCCATAAAAAGAATGAAATCTTACCATTTGCAATAACATGGATGGAGCTAGAGTATAATGCTAGCTGAAATAAGTCACTCAGAAAAACAAATACTACACGATTTCACTCATATGTGAAATTTCACAAACAAAACAAACAAGCAAAGGGAGAAAAATGAGAGAGAGAGAGAGGAAACCACAAAACAGACTCTTAACTATAGAGAACAAAGTGATGGTTCCCAGAGGGGAGGTGGATGAAGGAAGGGGTTAAATAGGTGATGGGATTAAGGAGGGCACCTGTTGTCATGAGCACCCGGTGTCGTATGTAACTGTGGAATCACTATATTGTACACCTGAAACTGATATAACACCATATGTTAACTAACTAGAATTAAAATAAAAACTTACAAAAAGTAAACTTTATCATAGGTATGTATGTATAGGAAAAAAAACATAGTATACATAGGATTCAGTACTCTCTGCAGTTTCAGGCATCCACTAGGGGTCTTAGAACATACCCACTGTGGATATGGGGTACTACCATCCTTCATTATCCAAAAATACTCAGAAATATCCTAAAATATTACTTTAAAATTAAAATATTCAAAAATATTACTTTAAAAACTAGTAGATATCTTAGAGGAGATAGAAAGAAAGAATTTTTTAAAAACTATCATTAGAAACTAATCAAATTGAAATCAAAGCAAAACATTAAGCATACATATAAGAAAGCTATTTGAAGAGTATGGTTTCAATAAATATTTGTCTATAGTATATATTTTAAAATTAGGAATACATTTTTCCATTTCTTCTTTCCTTTGAAGTATAACACCTAATAAAAACAACTGTTGTTATTTGTGAAAGAAAAACATCATTTTATAAAGAAAACGTCAGTTTTCTTATTTACAAAATTAGGTTATTACTTATCTACTAAATTACTATCCTACTACATAGGATTATTAAGAAGATTAGAGAAAATGCTTATAAAATGCCAAGCACGATCTCTGGCAACTAAGAGATAGTATCAGAGAAAGATCACACTGCTGTGGCTCCAAATTAAAGGTCCCAGCTCAGATTTGGCAAATAAGATAACCAAATATATGATCACTACTTAGGAAAAGCAGAACTCGAGAAAACCATTTCCCAGGGCTTTAGAGTGAGGGAGAAGTGCATAAAGAAAAGAGATTTGAGTTGGGAAACAAAAGTGCTGATTTCATGCTTCCTTCCCACCACTTTCTGTATTAAGCAACCACAGCCAAGTCACTAAACTGGCCTCAACTATTACAAAGGTAAAGTGGGGATAATAGTCCTTATTTTCCTTATTGGATTCTTCATTTGATATGTTAAGAAAGTATTACACAAAAAGAGTGGCACTAGTAGTTGTGACTATTTTTTGTTGTGTACCTAAAAAGAAATATCACACAATTAAGGCAAAATATTTAAACTTCAATTGCTTGCATAATTAATGTGTCAAGAGGGAAAAGTTTTTCACATTACTCCACAAACATAAGAGGCATCTCACCACATTTTTAAA
>NW_019157835.1:0-2092 GCF_002288905.1 Enhydra lutris kenyoni | reverse complement strand
CCTGCTTCCACCCCCCCTGCCTGCCTCTGCCTACTTGTGATCTCTCTCTCTGTCAAATGAATAAATAAATAAAATCTTAAAAAAATAATCTAGACAGAGCCCTTACACCCTTCAAAATTAACTCAAAATGGATCATAGATCTAAATATAATTCAATTCTAAAACAGATGACAACATTGGAGAAAACCTAAATGACCTTGGATATGGCAATGATTTTTTTTTTTTTAAGTTATACACCAAAGGCACGCTCCATGAACAAAAATATCAATAAGCTGGGCTTCATTAAAACCGAAGGCTTCTGGGTGCCTGGGTGGCTCAGTGGGTTAAAGCCTCTGCCCTCGGCTCGGGTCCTGGGATCAAGCCCCGCATCCGGCTCTCTGCTCAGCAGGGAGCCTGCTTCCCTTCCTCTCTCTCTGCCTGCCTGTCTACTTGTGATCTCTGTCAAATAAATAAATAAAATCTTCAAAAAAAAAAAAAAAAAACCCGAAGGCTTCTGCTTCACAAAAGACATTGTCAAGAAAATAAAAAGATAAGCCACACACTGGGAGAAAAAATATTTGCAAAAGACATATCTGATAGAGGACTGTTATTAAAAATATATAAGAGATACTAAAACTCAAACATAAGAAAATGAACAACCTGATTGAAAAATTGGCAAAGGACTGGAACAGACACCTCACTGAAGAAGATATAGAGATGGCAGTAAGGATATGAAAAGATGCTGTGATGATCCACAACATGTATAACTAAGGAATTGTAAATTAAAACAACAATGATATATCACTACACATCTATTAGAATGGCTAAAATCCAAAATACTGACAACATAAAATGCTTTTGACAATGAGGAACAAGAGAAACTCTCATTCATTCTGGTGAGAACACCAAAATGGTGCTACCATTTTGGAAGACAGTTGGGCAGTTTTTTACAAAACGAAACATATTCTTACCATATGATCCAGCAATTGTGCTCCTTGGTACTCACCCAAAAGAGCTGAAAACTTGGTGTACACAAAAACCTGCACACAGATGTTTATAACAACTTTACCCATAAGTGCCAAAAGTTGGAAGTAACCAAGATGTCCTTCAGGAAGAGAATGGATAGATAAACTGTGGTCCATTGAGACAATGGGATATGATTCAGCGATAAAAAGAAATGGCTATCAAGCAATGAAAAGACATGGAACAAACTTAAAATTCATCGTATTAAGTGAAAGAAGTCAATTTGAAAAAGCTTCACGTTGCAAGGTTCCAACTATATGACCTTCTAGAAAAGGCAGAACTATGCAAATGGTATAAAGGTCAGTGGTTTGTAGCAGTTAGGGGAGGAGGAGGATGAATAGGCAGAGCACGGAGGATTTTTAGGGCAGTGAAACTGTTCTGTATGATATGTATGATATTTTAGATATATATCGCTACACAGTTGTCAAAATGCATAAGGTACTATACCAAGAGTGAACTCTATGAGAACAGGTTTTTTTTTTTAAAGATTTTATTTATTTATTTGACAGACAGAGATCACAAGCAGGCAGAGAGGCAGGCGGAGAAAGGAGGGGTTGGGGGGAAAGCAGACTCCCTGCCGAGCAGAAAGTCTGATCTGGGGCTCAATCCTAGGACCCTGAGATCATGACCTGAGCTGAAGGCAGAGGCCTTAACCCACTGAGCCACCCAGGTGCCCCACCAAGAGTGAACTCTAATGTAAACTCTGGACTTTGGGGTGATAATGATGTGTCAGTGTAGGGTCAGTGAAGGTGACAAATTATCACCATGGTACAGGATGTTGATAATGGAGAAGGCTGTGTGTATATGGGGAAAGGGAATTTTACTTTGATCCCCAAACTACTCTAAAAAATACAGTCTGTTAAAAAAAAACAACAACTTTATAATGCAATACAATACAAAACAAGAATGCATATCAAGAGGGAAATAATGTTTAAAGGGAACGAAGAACTTGAGTAATGTGTACCTAGGGATTTTGGTTGCACATTTGTAGGAAGTTCACATTGTCGTTAGCAATTGTTTATCTATGAAGTAGAAGTAACATAGATAGTGATGAAAACTCAAAAACACAACATTAAAAAATGCCATCTATG
>NW_019157834.1:0-2092 GCF_002288905.1 Enhydra lutris kenyoni | reverse complement strand
TCCCCAAATTTATTTACACTTTAAATTCACTTCTAATTAAAATCCAAACAAGGTAAGTGAAAAAAGTCAAGCAGAGAAAGAAAATTATCATATATAGAACATAAGGAATAGCATGGAGGACTAGAGGGGAAGGGAGGGAAAACTGAATGGGGAAAAAATCAGAGAGGGAGACAAAACATGAGAGACCCTGGACTCTGGGAAACAAACTGAGACTTACAGAAGTGAGGGGGGGAGGATAACCTGGTGATGGGTATTAAAAAGGCACCTGTGGTGATGAGCACTGGGTTTTATAAGGAACTAATAGAATCATTGAGCACTACATTAAAAGCTAATGATGTACAATGTCGACTAATTAAACATAATAATAATATATATATTCATTATATATTTTTTAAATCTAAGTATGGGGGGTTCAGTTGTTGGACAACTGCCTTTGGCCCCAGTCATGATCCCAGGGTCCTTGGATCTAGCCCAACATCAGGCTCCCTTCTCTGTTAGGGGGTCTACCTCTTCCTCTCCTACTCGCCCTGCTTGTGTTCACTCTCTTACTGTCTATCTCTCTCTATCTCTCTCTCTCTGTCAAATAATTAAATAAAATCTTTTTTTAATTCAAGCAAGGTATTTCATTTATTTGCTTGTTTGCTTTGAAGAGATCAACAAGCTGATATTAAAATGTATAGAGAGTCAGCTCTTTCAAGATGGTGGAGCTCTTCCAGTTGCCTGACCAGAGTTCTTCTGCAAAAGTCTTTGTGCATTAAAAGAGGGAAGCTTATCAAACACATGGAATGAAAAGTACAGGTCTTTACCAAAAAACACCTGTTTGGAAAGGCAGGTATATGGGCTCCACTGCAGAGATCCTTTTCAGAAATTCAAAACGGAGTTGACTCTTTTCCGATGAAGATGACAGACAAACGAATACAAGGTCGCTCAAAAGAAACCAGAGAGTTGCAATGGCCCCACTGAAATTGATGGCAACAATGTCCTCAGCAGATAAGAAAGCCTCACAGAAGCTTGGTTTCCAATTACATAACCTACTTAAGCTTCCCAAAGCACATAAATGGTGCATATACGAATGGTTCTACTTAAACATAGATAAGCAACTGTTTGAAGGCGATGATGACTTCTGTGTTTGTCAGGAGGAGTACTTTCCTAATTTAACAACAAGAAAGTTAACAAGAGTAGAAAAATCAGGCAACTTATGGGAAAACCAAAGAGATGTTCTTGTGCATTTTTTGAGGAAGAGAAACTAGCATTAAAACAGAAATGGCAGAAAATAAGACTCTTAAAACAAACAAAAGTGCAGATGTTTCCCAGTTTGAAGATCTCCCAGATGAAATTCCTTTGTCCCTGGTTATTGGAACCAAAGTTACAGCTCTATTATGTGGTGTTCATGATGGTCTCTTCACTGGACGAATAGTTGCTATGGATACTTTTAATACTACGTATTGAGTAACTTTTGATAGGGTAGGGCTTGGCACCCATACCATCCCTGACTATGAAGATCTTAGTAATGAGCCTCATGAGACAATGCAAGTTGCTGCCTTTGGACAAAAACAGGTACCTTCCTGATTCTTTAGGACTCCACCAAGGTTACATTGTACTCCTCCCCTCCAGTCACCAATTATGGGTGATGATCCTGTACTAGCAGTCACCTTGGAGAAGTAAGAATTCTGGCTCTGACACTGAAACACTAGGTGGTTTCCCAGTACAATTCCTTATCCAAGTGACCAAGTTGTCAAAAATTCTCATGATTAAAAAGAAACATATAAAAAAATTAAGAGCAATGAACACAGAAGCAGAACAATTGAAATCCTATCCCATGCCCATCAGCACTGAATTTCAGCAGAGATATGCAACCATCCTTCTGGAGCTTGAGCAATTCAACAAGGACCTAAACAAAGTTTTGCATGAAGTACAGCAATACTGCTATGAGCCTTCTCCAGACCAGAGTGGGAAGCCTATGGACCAGCACAGGGATAGGAGATGGAGGTGTGAGGAGGAAGCCCAGGAGCTTGGCTGGCAGCTAGCGCCTCCACTGGATAGCCCCGTGTTGAGAATGAAAATCTGACAGAATTAATCTCCAGCTCACTCC
>NW_019157833.1:0-2094 GCF_002288905.1 Enhydra lutris kenyoni | reverse complement strand
AAGATGCCTCCATCAGAAAGGATGAATACCCAACTTTTGTAGCAACATGGATGGGACTGGAAGAGATTATGCTGAGTGAAATAAGTCAAGCAGAGAAAGTCAATTATCATACGGTTTCACTTATTTGTGGAGCATAACAAATAGCATGGAGGACAAGGGGAGATGGAGAGGAGAAGGGAGTGGAGGGCAATTGGAAGGGGAGTTGAACCATGAGAGACTATGGACTCTGAGAAACAATCTGAGGGTTTTGAAGGGGCGGGGGTTTGGGAGGTTGGGGGATCCAGGTGGTGGGTATTGTAGAGGGCACGGATTGTATGGAGCACTGGGTGTGGTGCAAAAACAATGAATACTGTTATACTGAAAAAATAAAATATTTTTTAAAAAGTGCTTATAAATACAAAATAAATAAATAAATAAATAACCCTCCCAAAAAACAAGAGCCAAGGACCTGATGGATTCCCTTGGGAATTCTACCAAACTTTCAAAGAAGAAATAACACCTATTCTCCTAAAGCTGTTTCAAAAAATTGAAGCAGAAGGAAAACTTCCAGACTCTTTCTATGAAGCCAGCATTACCCTGATCCCCAAACCAGGAAAAGACCCTACCATAAAGGAGAATTTCAGACCCATATCACTGATGAATATGGATGCTAAGATTCTCAACAAGATCCTAGCAAGTAGGATCCAACAGCACATTAAAAAGATTATTCACCATGACCAGGTGGGATTCATTCCTGGGCTACAAGGATGGTTCAGCATTCACAGATCAATCAATGTGATAGAACAAATTAATAAGAGAAGAGAGAAGAACCACATGGTCCTCTCAATTGATGCAAAAATAGCATTTGACAAAATCCAGCATCCATTCCTGATTAAAACGCTTCAAAGTATAGGGATAGAGAGAACATTCCTCAACTTCATGAAATCTATCTATGAAAGACCCACAGCAAATATCATCCTCAATGGGAAAAAGCTTGCAGCCTTCCCATTGAGATCAGGAACACGACAAGGATGCCCATTCTCACCACTCTTGTTCAACATAGTATTAGAAGTCCTAGCAACAGCAATCAGACAACAAAGAGAAATAAAAGGTATCCAAATTGGCAATGAAGAAGTCAAATTCTCTCTCTTCACAGATGATATGATTCTTTATATGGAAATCCCAAAAGACTCCACCCCCAAACTACTAGAACTCATACAGCAATTCAGCAACATGGCAGGATACAAAGTCATTGTACAGAAATCAGTGGCTTTTTTATACACTAACAATGAAAATGCAGAAAGGGAAATTAGAGAATCGATTCCATTTACTATAGCACCAAGAACCATAAGATACCCGGAAATAGGGGCGCCTGGGTGGCTCAGTGGGTTAAAGCCTCTGCCTTCGGCTCAGGTCATGATCCCAGGGTCCTGGGATCGAGCCCCACATGGGGTTCTCTGCTCTGCAGGGAGCCTGCTAACTCCTCTCTCTCTCTGCCTGCCTCTCTGTTTACTTGTGATCTCTGTCTGTTAAATAAATGGATAAAATATTAAAAAAAAAAGATACCTGGGAATAAACCTAACCAAAGAGGTTAAGGATCTGTACTTGAAGAACTACAGTACACTCATGAAAGAAATTGAAGAAGACACAAAAAGATGGAAGACCATTCCATGCTCTTGGATCGGAAGAATAAACATTGTTAAAATGTCTATATTGCCTAAAGCAATCTATACTTTTAATGCCATTCTGATCAAAATTCCACAGGTATTTTTCAAGGAGCTACAGCAAATAATCCTAAAATTTGTATGGAACCAGAAGAGACCCTGAATCGCTAAGGAAATGTTGAAAAACAAATATAAAACTGGGGGCATCGCGTTAACTGGTTTCAAGCTCTACTACAAAGCTGTGATCACCAAGACAGCATGGTAGTGGCATAAAAACAGACACATAGACCAGTGGAACAGATTAGAGAGCACAGATCTGGATCCTCAACTCTATGGTCAAATAATCTTTGACAAAGGATGAAAAAAATATACAGTGGAAAAAAGACAGTCTCTTCAATAAATGGTGCTGGGAAAATTGGACAGCTATATGCAGAAGAATGAAACTCGACCA
>NW_019157832.1:0-2094 GCF_002288905.1 Enhydra lutris kenyoni | reverse complement strand
ACCTATAGTTCCTTGTGTTGCTAGTTTTAACCATTATGACATATGAGACGTTATCTCATTGAGGTTTTATTTGTATTTTGATGATGATGAGTGATGTTGAGCATCTTTTCATTTATCTGTGTGCCATCTGAGTGTCTTCATTTGAAAAATGTCTATTTGTGTTTTCTGTCCATTAATTTTTTATTGTTTTATCTTATTCACCATAAAATACATCATTATTTTTTGATGTAGTGTTCCAAGATTCATTGTATGTGCAACACCCAGTGTTCCCATTTCCTAACTGGATTATTTAGTTTTGGGGTGTTCAGTTTGATAAGTTCCTTATATATTTTGGGTACTAACATTTTATTGGATATGTCATTTGCAAATATCTTATCCCATTCCATTGGTTAATTTTTTTGTTTGTAGATTGTTTCCTTTGCTGTGCAGAAGCTTTTAATTTTTATGAACTCCCAGTAGTTCATTTTCTTTTTCATTCCCTTGCTCAGGAGACATATCTGGTAAGAAGCTGCTGCAGCCAATGTCAGAGGTTACTGCCTGTGTTTCCTAGGATTTCCTAGGACACATTCAGGTCTGTCATCCATTTTGAATTTATTTTCGTGTATGTTGTAAGAATATGGTCCAATTTCATTCTTTTGTATGTTGTTCTTCAGTTATCCAATGCACTTTGTTGAAGAGACTCTCCATTACATTGGATATTTTTTCCTGCTTTGTTGAAGATTAGTTGACCATATAATTGTGGGTTCATTTGTGGGTTTTCTATTCTGTTCCATTGATCTATGTGTCTGTTCTTGTGCCAATACCATACTGTCTGAATCACTACAGCTTTGTAATATCAGTTGAAGTCCAAAACTGTGATGCCTCCAGGTTTGCTTTTTTTTTAAGGTTGAATTGGCTATTCAGGGTCTTTTGGGTTCAGTAAAAATTTTAGGATTGTTCTAGCTCTGTGAAAGATGCTGGTGGTGGAAGGGCAAAGATGGAAGAAGAGTAGGGACACTATTCCAACCAGTCCTCTGAATTGAGCTGGATATCTACTAGACCATTCTGAACACCCACAAAATCAGTCTGTGATGTAAGAAGATATACATGGATCTCTACAAAGAAAGTATCTCAGGCAGTTGGTTTCAAGGTATGAAGCAGGGAACTATGATTCTGCAGACAAATATTGGAAGATAAACAGAATCCTGTGCCTCCTGAGCTGGGGCTGGGCACAGACTTGAAGACCAGTAACAGCAGGGAAAATAATTTAGGTCAGCCCTCTAGACTGAAACCTGGAGCTGTAAGGGCATGCATGCAAACTGGGGAGGCTGATGCTTTTAGAAGGACAAAAGGTAGAAATGTGCCTTGACCTGGAAGTGAGGGCTGAGAGTGCTGCTGTAGGGGGCACAATCCAGGACACTGCAGTTTTTGCCAGCACAGACAGAATTGGAGACAGTGTTGCCTGGAGACCTCACTGAGGGGCAAACTGTGATCTCTGTTTTGAAAAAGAGGTTTGGATACAGTCACTTCTGCTCTTACTCTTGGGGAGAGGCATGGAAAGCTGCCAGAGAATAAAAGCCCCTCCAAACCAGTTTTCATTGAGCCCATCCCCTCCCACAGAGGGAAGGGGAACTCTGCCCAAACAGGGTTGCCTGAGTAACAGGGCTGCCCTTCAGGGTTGTCTGAGTGCAGAAAGCCTCCCCCCCTCAGAAAACAGGCTGGAAGAACAAGAGGCAGAAATCCTTGAGGTCCCTATAAAACTGGTGCATATTGCATGGGTTGTGGTCAGTAATTTGCACTCTCTACATTTCCTCAACTACCCCTCCACAAAATGACTAAGAGGAGGAACCCCTAACATAGGAAAACCACAGAGACTGTCTCCTCTGCCACAGAACTAATGAAATGGATATAAACAAGATGTTAGAAATAGACTTCAGGGTAACAGTTATGTAGACAATAGCTAGGATGTAGAAAACTATTAATGACAACGTAGATTCTCTAAGGGAAGAAGTGATCTGATCTGGCAGAACTTAAAAATCAATGAGATCCAGCCTAATCTAGGTACTCTAACAGCTAGGGTAAACAAGGTAGAAGAACAAATTAGTGATCTAGAAG
>NW_019157831.1:0-2095 GCF_002288905.1 Enhydra lutris kenyoni | reverse complement strand
CACAAGACACTCTTGTATTGGGGTATTACTTTCCAATGGGTCACTTCGGGAGGCTCTCTTCCCCATCTGTTTACCCTCTGAAATCAGTCCCATCATTCAAACTCCACTGCTTTAACTCATCACTGATGTCTTCTGTCCTATGGAGATCCAGAAGTGTATAAGCCTGCATCTCAGGCTGATTTCATGCATGTTCAGAGTGGTCTGTTAGATAATAAGTTCAGTTTAGGAGAATGGTTGGAACAGCGTCTCCTACTTCTCTGCCATCTTGCCTCCTCCAATTTACACATTCAATAATATCTGTATCAAAATACGATCGACAGTTTTCACAGCACTGGAGCAAACAATCCTATAATTTGTTGGAGCCCAAAAAGACACCAAATCACCAGAGAAATGTTGAAAAGGAAAATTAATGCAGGGGCCATCACAATACCTCATTTCAAGCTATATTACCAAGCCATAGTCATCAAGAGAGTATGGTACTGGCACAAAACTGGCACAGAAACAAACACATAGATCAATGGAACAGAATGGAGACTCCAGTAATGGACCCTCAATTCCATGGTCAACTACTCTTTGACAAATCACAAAAGAACATCCAATAGAAAAAATACAGACTTTTCCATAATTGGTTCTCAGAAAATGGGAAAAACACATGCAGCAGAATGAAACTGGATCATTCTCTTACACTACACACAAACATAAACTCCAAATGGATGAAGGGCCACAATGTGAGACAAAAATCCATCAAAATGCTAGAGAACACAGCTAGTAACCTCTTCGGCACTGGCCACAGCAGCATCTTTTTTTTTTATTTTTTATTTCTTTTCAGCATAACAGTATTCATTGTTTTTGCACCACACACAGTGCTCCATGCAATCCGTGCCCTCTCCAATACCCACCACCTGGTTCCCCCAACCTCCCACCCCCCGCCCTTTCAAAACCCTCAGATTGTTCTTTCAAGACATTTCTCTAAGGCAAGGGAAACAAAAGCAAAAATTAACTTATGGGACTTCATCAAGATAAAAAGTTTTTGTACAACAAAGTATACAGTCAACCAAACTAAGACACAGTCCATGGAATGTGAGAAGATATTTGCAGTTGACATTATAGAAAAAGGGCTCGTATCCAAGACCTATAAAAAACTTACCAAACTCAACACCCAAAAACAATTAATCCAGTCAAGAAATGGGCAGAAGACAAGAACAGACACTTCTCCAAAAAAGACTTAGAAATGGCTGACAGACACAAGAGAAAATGTCCAACAGCACTAGCCATCAGGGAAATACAAGACAACACCATAATGAGATATCACCTTATACCCGTTAGAATGGCCAAAATCAGCAGACAGGAAATAGCAAATCTTAACAAGGATGTGGAGGAAGGGGAACCCTCTCACACTGTTGGTGGGAATGCAAGCTGGTATAGCCACTAGAAAACAGTATGGAGTTTCCTCAAGTAGTTAAAAATAGAGCTACCTTTTGACCACATTGCACTATTGGATATTTATCCATAAGATATATCTGTAGTGAAAAGAATGGGCACCTGCACTCCAATGTTCATAGCAGCAATATCCACAATAGCCATACTGTGGAAGGAGCTGACATACCCTTTCCCAGATGAATGGATAAAGCAGATGTGGTCCATATACACAATGGAATATTATTCAGCCAATGGGAAGGATGAATTTATATCAATAGAACTGGACAGTATCATGCAAAGTGAAATAAGTCAATCAGAGAAAGACAATCATCATATGGTTTCACTCATATGTTGAATAGAAGATACAGGGCAGATGATCATAAAGGATAGGATGGAAAACTGAAAGGGAAGAAATCAGAGAGAGAGAGACAATCCATAAGAAACTTTTTTTTTAAAGATTTATTTATTTGACAGAGAGAGATCACAAGCAGGCAGAGAGGCAGGCAGAGAGAGAGGAGGAAGCAGGCTCCCTGCTGAGCAGAGAGCCCGATGCGGGGCTTGATCCCAGGACCCTGAGATCATGACCTGAGCCGAAGGCAGTGGCTTAACCCACTGAGCCACCCAGCCGCCCCCCATAAGAAACTTTTACCTCTGGGAAACAAAGTGAGGGTTACAA
>NW_019157830.1:0-2095 GCF_002288905.1 Enhydra lutris kenyoni | reverse complement strand
GATGTCCCTCAGCGGAACAGACTTTTAAAAGTACCGATTTTGTGCTCTGTTGCTCTGCTGCTTGCCGGGAGCCGGCCCCTCCCCCCGCGGTCTATCTTCCCGTCGCTTTGGATTCACTTCTCCGCCAGTCCTACCTTTCAGAAAGTGGTTGATTTTCTGTTTCTAGAGTTGCTGTTCTTCTTCCCTTCGATCTCCTGTTGGATTTGTAGGTGTTTGCAATCTTTAGATAAGCTATCTAGCTGATCTCCTGCTACCTGAAGTAGTCTCAGCCTGCTACTTTTCCGCCATCTTGACTCCTCCTCCTAACCTCTGAAATTTTTAAAGTCATTTTCAAAGACTTAATAATAAAGTCAAAGGACTGCTTTTTATGATATCTATGATTTTCCACAGAAAGGAGCAGAGAAAATAATTATTCACAGGCTCAACATATTCTAAGCACTTCAGCCGTACAGAGTTTCTATTGAATATTTTTCATCTTCTGCTTGAGATTCAATGACCAGATATGAAACTTCAGTTAGATAGTACAGAATTAATGATGACTGCAGAGACTGTTTGTGGACACACTCTGCTGATTGTTCTGCAGGGCCTTTTTCACTAATGGAAGAGAAAGGAATAGCACTTTTTCTAACTTCCACTAGAATTTATTTTCTCCTGTGGAAATGACCTAGTCAAAAACTAATAGAAAAAAAAAATTGTAGTCACTTGATCCTATTAAAGGTAAACAAGGCTGAATAATTCAAAATGTTTAAGGACAATAATAAATCCATATTTGAGGAAGAGAGTTTTCAAATTTCCAGAAACAAATAGGTTAATTCAAAGAAGGCCTCCTTTTGACAAACAAGAATATTCAGTACCACTTGGTTGGAAATCAGTCACTACAAATTTCAAAACAAGGGTTTCCTGTGTGTCTCAATCTGTTAAGTGTCTGTCTTTGGCTTAGGTCATGATCCTGGAGTCCTAGGATCAAGCCCTTCTTTGGGCTTCCTGCTCATTAGGGAGTTTGCTTCTCCCTCTCCCTCTGCCCCTATTCCTGTTCATGCTCTCTCTCTCCCAAATGAATAAATAAAACCTTTAAAAATAAATTTCAAAACAAAACTTGGAGATACTCTGGGACATCAAGTAAAATTTAATACTTATATGTCCAAGTAGTTCCAGGATAAAATTAGGAGGCTCCAGAAGGATGTCATCAGGAGGGTTGGGGAGAAATCAAGTGGGAAGTGGGTGGCTGAGATGTTCTTAAAAGAAAATCATATCTCAACAGTATGTTGCTCCAAAGTGAGGGTAACCCTCTAGACCCCTCAACTGATAGGTGATATCAGAAGTCTTGGACCAACTTGAAAGTCTGAAAAAAGAAAATCTTAACAGTTTAGCTAACACTGGATAATGTCTTATGTGGAAGAGTTATTTAACGATTCTATGTATGATTTGGCATTCTAATAGTCATATTAGTCAAATAACTGTTTCACATTTCCCAAGTATGTATATTTTTGGATACAGATGACACCATCACTTTCATCAACCTGCATTATTGTCAGCATTATGTATCAACTTGGCTAAACTATGATCTCTATTTACTCTAAGACTAATTGAGATTTGCTCTAAAGATATTTTATTAACCTGATTAAAGTTCATAGTCAGTTGAATTTAGGGAGATTAACCTAGGCAAACTGGATGAGCCTAACTTGACAAATTGAAAAAACCTAAAATCAGATATAAGAACTCCCTGAAGAAGAAATTTCCTTCTGTAGGGTAGCTTCAGGTTATGTCTGAGAGTCCCAGCCTGTAAGCCCTGACATCCCGGCCTACAAATTTTATATTACCTTGCCTATTTCCACATTTGCATATACCAATTCCTCATAATAAGCCTCTCAGTATATGTCTCCTACTGATTGTTTCTCTCACTGAACCCTGAATGATTCAACTTGTAAAACAATATTTTTGTCTTCTACTGTCTGCTGAATATGCTATCTGAAATCATCCTTTTTTAAAAAATATTTTATTTATTCAAGAAAAAGAGTGAGAGAGAGCCTGAGAGGGGAGAAGCTCGGAGGGAGAAGCAGACTCCCCATGGAGCTGGGAGCCCGACGTGGGACTC
>NW_019157829.1:0-2096 GCF_002288905.1 Enhydra lutris kenyoni | reverse complement strand
TACAGAGTGCTGGGTCCCATGCTCTCCTGCATGATGAGGGCTGGGAAAACAGTAGCTACTATTATGAACATTGTTATTATTAGTAGCCATAGTGGTCATTTTAAAGCTACAGTAAGGTTTTTATCCCTATATTCTATTCCTAAGGATCTTTCTAACTGTCAAGCTCTATTTTTCCCACATACCAGACAAGTAGCATGCTAAAAGGTCTGGGGAGAAGGAGATGTCTGGGAGATCATCAGGATTTGTCACTTTACCGAACAGAAAAGGTCACAAGGGGACCAAGCCATTGCCATGCCACACTGGTCCTGTGCTCTCCAAGACAGGGGCGGTCCATCTGGGTCTATCAGTCATGTCTAAGCAGCCACCTCCAGAGAGGGTCCTGCTCCTGTCCTTTCTGGACCCATGAAACGGGTACCCAAGGTCTTGCCACATTCTGGGACCTGCAGAGTTGCCCAATCCTGTCTCCTGCCCAGACTTCCCGTCCCAGCTCCAGCCTCACACATCCAGCTGCCTCCCACTCCCCACTCCAGGATGTCTGCGGGAAGCCCCACCTGTCCCAAACCTCCCTGCTCATCTTGCTCCCATAAATAGACTCCTGCTTTCTTACCCTCCAGCTCAGGAAATGGTAGCTCCATCCTTCCAATTGCCCAGGCCAAAAAGTTTGGATTTGTCCTTGACTCTCTTTCACACCCCACATCCAGAAGGTTGGCTCTGCCTACATCATCTATCCAGAATCTTCCCCCTTCTAACAAACTATATCCCTGATCCTCTGGTCTAAGCCATCATCACCTCTTCCCTGAAATCGTACCACAGCCTCCTAGCTTATCTCCCGGCTCCTCACCTTGGTCCCCTGCAGTCTTTTCAAGCATAAGTGAAATCATCCTTCCTCTGCTCATAACTTCACAGTGGCTCCCAACACATTCTCAGGTCTTCACAATGTCAGACAAGGCCCTTCATGACCTGGGCTCCTGTGACCCTCTGACCTCATCTCCCTCTACTTCCTCTTCACTCACTGTGTTTCACCTACACTGTTCCTTAAATATACTGGGTATAATTATCCCTACCTCAGGGCCTTTGCATTTGCTGTTTCTTCTGCCTGGAATGCTCCTCATCCAGACCTTCACTTCTTTATCTTCTCAAGTGTTTGCTCAGATATTACTTTCCTAAGAAGCCCTCTCCTGATCACCCTATTTGAAACTGCTGTCCCATTGGCCTCACCATTTCCTGTCCCCTTCCATGTGTTCTTTTTCTATATAGCCCTTATGACCACCTGACATAATATTGGTAGTTTGCAAAATGATCTGAGTGTGGCTGGGAAAAAAAAGTGTTTGCTGTAGCAGGCCTCCTGTGGGAACAGGGCAAGCTCAGACAGACACTTCCTTCCCACCTTTTAAACTCAAGACTCTGTGCTGTTGATATTTGTTCCTATGGGCCAGCTTTAAATGGTGATTTCATTTTTAAACACCTAGGTAGCCTTTGCCTTACTCTGGGCACTATTCTAAGTACCTCATATCTATTAACTCATAAAAATCTCTTAAGAACCCAGTGAGGTGAGGAGTATTATTATCTGCCTCATTCATAGAATGAGGACACTGAAGCACAGAGAAGTTCATTGACTCACCCAAGGTCACACAGCTAATACAGAGAGAGTCAGGATCTGGATCCAGACAGTCTGGCTCCAGAGTCTACACTCTTGCTTTATTCCTCTCTTCTGCACATTCACTCATTCACTCATTTCTTAAATATTTACAACGTATCATTTTTGTGTCAAGTGCAAGATTTTAGAGACCCTCAAATGGCTAAAAAAGTGGTGCTTGCCATCAGGGAGCTCACAGGCTGTTAGGGAATGCAGAACAAGTAAATAAGGAGAAAGGGAAAAAAAAATACTCATTTGAGAAACCTTCACTAACACTAAGTGTTAGGCATTGAAAATCAGAAATAAATGAGACACACAATTTCTGCTTTTAAGGTTCTTACACTGTAATAACAGGGGGAAATGATGAACCTACTGCATGTGTTCGTGATGCATGAGCTGGATTTGGTAAAGGGGGTTGTAGGGAATTGTGGGACACCAGGACAAGAGGTCTAATCATCTG
>NW_019157828.1:0-2096 GCF_002288905.1 Enhydra lutris kenyoni | reverse complement strand
CCGGGTCTTCCCAGAATCTCCAGATGAGGGTTCAGCAGCATGGCCCTTAGGGCACCCTGATATCATAGGCTACCAGTGAACTGGTCTCTGTCTAACACATCCCGAAACCCAATCTCCTGTCGGCCAGCCAGATAGCGGGACCCATATCCTGCTGGTGGGAAATGCCTTGGTCCGAGCCCGTTATTTCCATCCAACCTGGGTATGCAGGTATCTGACCCCAGAAGGTAGTGCAAAGCCCTTCCCTTGTGTGTACCTGAAGCACAACAGAGTACTCCTCCTTCCTCAAGGCAGGAAAGTGGATGTTGATAAGGTTCTACTACTTTCAGATTGGGAGCCAGCTGCATGGCCCATGAGACCACGCCCACTCAGGAGGGGCACTGGGCACAAGCAGGCATTGTGTCCCTCAGCCTGAGACCCCTTTAAAGCACACCCTGTAGGGGGCAGGACCAGGAAGCCAGACAGCAGGCCTCTCATGCCTATTGGCCCAAATCCTAACACTTGGTGGGGTTGTCCAGGCCACGTGACCCACAACCCCACTATGGAACCTTGTTTGGGCGGGACCCCTGAAGTGGAAAACAGCACTCTTCCCTTTCCCCAGTAAGACAGCAAACTTTGGGAGCGTGGCAGAATCCCCAGAATGGGAGATCCTCCCATGGACCCATGTACCATCACTATCATTACGAAACCATCCTACGTATACAGTCCATAGAGAAAAGCCTCTGCTACTGCCTCCCAGGCACCGAATTTCAAATCCTGAGGAGCTGCTTTCAGGGTCTGCACATCCGGCCTTCCATAATCTCGCCCCTAATTCTTCCCCGAGTTGCTGTCTGAAGACTTTGTTCCCAAAGCCGTGACCACATGCCCTCCAGGATGGGACCCCCAGAACCACACGGCATCACTGGGCCAGCTCTCCTGAGGAAACTCTGCCCGTCTCAGTTGCCCAAACCATCCAGAATGGGAGAAACCTGCAAGGCACCTGACCCACCCCAATTTCATAGGCCGCGCTGGAAAAGAGGCGCAGGATGGGACTCCGTCAGCACCTACCTCCAGGAAGACACGCACGTCAATGGGCCTGAGTCCAATGATTCAACCTGACATGCCCCTAGGACCTCATCCAAAACCTAGCTTAGGTTTTCAGGCCTCTGTCCATCCGGCCTGTTCTGGAAAACCAAATATGGCCCACCATGTGGTCCCTGAGCCATAGAGAAAAATCCTTCTGGTCCCGAGAAGGAAAGTTTGCTCTTGGACCGGGGTCCCACCCACAGGCTAGGAGGTTCCTGCATGGCCAAGAGCTAACGCAACATTATACGGTCTCCCTGGACACCAAGCAGCATTGTGACCCGTCAGACTGAGAACCTCCGTCAACTCAGATCCCTTGGAACTGCGAAGCAGAGCCACTGGATCAAAGCTGCCCTGTTCCTAGGCTTCAGGGGTAACGGAGATGGAGTTTCTAGGCATCCATTTGGAGGGCTCTGCTGTCGAATCTTTCCATGTGGGAGACCTCTAACCTGACTTCCCTGTCCCGCAGGAGGACACCTTGATGTTTGGAGCAGATCACAAGCTCCAGCTTGGAAGCTTCCAAGGCTTCTTGAGGCCACCCGAGCATTCGTTGGCCATCATGGATACAAATTCTGTGAGCAGATCTCAACCTCGCCCATCCTCAGGTGCTGGAGATCTTGAAACAGCTGCTGCACATTGGAACTGTCATGCCCTCGGCACTGAACATAACCATAGCTTGTGTTTTCAGATTTCGATCTTCACAAGCTTTGCCAGCAGGCCCTCCACCTTGGGAATTCTGGAGTCACAAAGCTGCCTTCTACCTGGCCAACAGATAGAAGAAATGTCCTATAGGTCTGCCCAAAACCCCTATGAGCGTCCAACCACACGGCCCTCAGGGGCACCCTGATATCTTAGGTCGCCCTGTGAACTAAAGCTCTGTGTAACACAGCCCGAGACCCAATCTCCTGTCGGCCAGCCAGATAGCGGGACCCACATCCTGGAGGTGGGAACTGCCTTGGCCCGAGCCCGTTATTTCCATTCAACCTGGGTATGCAGGTATCTGACCCCAGAAGGTAGTGCAAAACCCTGCCCTTGTT
>NW_019157827.1:0-2096 GCF_002288905.1 Enhydra lutris kenyoni | reverse complement strand
TGTTTTCAGACTTCCATCCTCACACACCTTGCCAGCAGGCCATCCTTATTGGGAAATCTGGAAAAACAAAGATTCTGGAAAAACAAAGCTGCCTTCTGCCTGACCACCGGAAGGAAGAAATTCCCTACGGGTCTGCCCAGAATCCCAGATGAGGGTCCAGCAGCATGGCCCTCAAGGGCACCTTGATATCGTAGGCCAACATGTGAACTGATGCTCTGTCTGACATAGCCCGAGCCCCGGCCTCCTGTCAGCCAGCCACATAGCGTGACCCATACCCTGCAGGTGGGCTCTGTCTTGGTCAGAGCCCGTCATCTCCTGCGAACGTGGATATGCAGGTATCTGACCCCAGAAGGTAGCGCAAATCCCTGCCTATGGGGGAACCTGAATCACAGCACAGTACTCCTCCTTCCTCATGGCAGGAATGTAGATATTGAGATGGTTGTACTACTCTAGAGTGGGAGCCAGCTACATGGCCCATGAGACCAAGCCCACTCAGGAGGTGCAGCTGGGCACAAGCAGGCCTTGGAACTATCAGCCTGAGACCCCTTTAAAGCACACCCTGTTGGGGCCTGGACCAGGAAGCCAGAGAGCAGGCCTCTCGTGCCTCCTGGCCCAAATCCGAACCCTTGGTGGGTTGTCCAGGCCACGTGACTCACAACCCCCTCTGGAATTCTTGTTTGGCGGGATCCATGACATGGAAAACAGCACTCTTCCCTTCCCCCAGAAAGACAGCAAACTCTTGGGAGCCGGGGGAAAACCCCAGATAGGAAGCACCTCCCATGGACCCATGTAGCAACCCTATCATTCCGAGGCCATCCTGGATATAGAGTCCAGACAGAAAAGCCTCAGCTACTGCACCCAGGCATCCGAATTGCAAATCCTGAGGAGCTGCTTTCAGGGTCTGCAGATCGGGCCTGCCATATCTTCGCTCCTAATTCTTCCACGAGTTGGTGTCTGAAAACTTGGTTCCCAAAGCCGTGACCACATGCCCTCCAGGATCGGACCTCCAGAACCAAACAGCATCACTGGGCCTGCTCTCCAGAGGGAACTCTGCACATCTCAGTTGCCCAAACCTTCCAGAATGGGAGAAACCTGCAAGGCACCTGAACCCACACCAATTTCATAGACTGCTCTGGAAAAAATGCGAAGTCTGACTGACACACCTTCAGCACCTACCTGCAGGAAGAAACGCACGTCAATGGACCTGAGTCTGAAGATTGAACCTGACATGCCCCTAGAACCACTTCCAATACCTAGCTTAGGTTTTCAGGCCTCTGTCCCTCATGTCTGTTCTTGAAAACCATCTTATGGCCCAACGTCTGGCCCCTACCCTTACATTAGAATCCCTCTGGTCTGGAGAAGGAAACCTTGCTCTTGAGAACGGGGACCATCCCTCAGCCTAGGAGATTCCTGCATGGCCCCAGAGCCACAGCCATATTCTAAGGTCTCCCTGGACACCAAGCAGCTTTGGGACCCGTCAGACTGAGAACCTCTGTCAAATTAGATCACTTGGAACTTTGAACCAGAGGCAGCGGATCAAAAATGCCCTGTTCCTTGGCTGCTGCGGTAACGCGAGGTGGGGTTTCCAGGCATCCATTCGGAAAGCTCTGCTGTCGAATCTTTCCATGTGGGAGACCTCTAAGCTGAATTCCCCTGTTCTGCAGAAGGACACCTTGTGGATTGGAGCAGCTCTCAAACTCCAGCTTGGATAAGCCTCCAAGGCTTCTTGAGGCCACCCGAGCATTCGTTGGCCATCATGGATACAAATTACAGTGTGAGCTGACATCTCAACCTCGCCCGACCTCAGGTGCTGGAGATCTTGAAACAGCTGCTGCACATTGGAACTGTCATGCCCTCGGCACTGAACATAACCATAGCTTGTGTTTTCAATTTTCAATCTTCACAAACTTTGCCAGCAGACCCCAACCTTGGGAATTCTGGAGTCACAAAGCTGCCTTCTAACTGGCCAACATAAAGAAGAAATGTCCTACAGGTCTGCACAAAACCCCAAATGAGCGTCCAACCACACGGCCCTCAAGGGCACCCTGATATCATAGGTTGCCCTGTGAACTAAAGCTCTTTGTAACACAGCCCGA
>NW_019157826.1:0-2096 GCF_002288905.1 Enhydra lutris kenyoni | reverse complement strand
ACCAAGTACACCAGCTCCAAGTGAGCCCGCCAAGTAAGCGTCCTGTCAAACCCAAAGGCTCTTTTCAGAGCCACATGGTTTCACCAGCAGAGCTGCGCACTACCATGCGTTGTGGCTTCAGCTTGGGTTCACGTAGGTTAATGGGGACACTTGGGACACCATCCTGTGTGGTCCTGACAGGCGTCACCTGTGTGAACAGGGGGCCCGGCCGCGGAAACGAACGCGCGCCGAAGCGGCCAGCGCTCACTCCCCCAGCCCGTGCACCTCACGGCCGCCTTCCCACCACTGCCGCGGGCGCGGACTCCGCCTTTTCTCAAGGGTCACCGGACAGGTCCACAGCCAGAGTGAAATTCGAAAAGCCCGCCGCCAAAAGGCGGGACTTCCTGTTCCGGTGCCTCGAGGCTCGCGCCCCAGGGACTCTCTGCGCCTCTGCGACTCCGGTCCTCCCCCCCCCCCCCCCCCCCCCCCCCGGCTTCCCCCGGCTTTTCGAGTCCTGCCTGAGCGTCTGGTCCAGGTCTTTAAAATGTGTGTTAGGGGGCTGCAGCTCTCCAGGAAGGGCTCTAAGGTTCTTAGCAGTTGTTCATTGTGCTTTACCGCTTTCCTTCTGAAGCTGCTGTGAATAGGCGATCGTCATTACATTTGACTTTTAGAGTGTCCTGGAGAAGAATCCATTCACCCCTACTCTCCTCTCTGGCTCCCAGATGACCCCACAGTGTCCTCCCAGACCAACACCCTCCAATGCAGTCCTGTACTAAGAGGGCTGGGTGGCTCAGCAGCCCCCGGTCCGTTCTTTCTTGTGCGAGCTTCCTTGCAAGCCCTCCACCTGTCCTGTCTCCAGCTCTCGCCCCACGGCTCCGTTGAGCAGCTGTGTGTGGCAAAGGAGACAGGGACCCGGGCCGGTCAGAGCGTGGAGAGGAGGAGATGTGGACTCGGGCCATGAGCTTTAACATACTGATGCTGGACACCAAGGTCTGGAAGGCTGCTGTTTGTGATCTTTAGCCAAAGACGCTAAACCCTGAAAGTTAAAAGCAGGATTTGTCTCCTTCCCTCATTTTCCAGGCACCGTGACCTAGAGGTTTCCTTCTGGAAGTTAGGTGAGAAAGACTGGCTTGCCTGCACCACACTTGTAAGTGGACATCCCGAATGCATCCAAGAAGAGCTAACCGTCCTCCAGACACTCCCAGCCAGCCTTCCCAACCAGACTGTCCCGTCTCCCTCTGTCCTCTCAAGAAGAGCAAAATAAGCACAAAGAAACGAGAGTTTGTTTTCAGTTGCCAAATTACAGCTGCCCCTCAACTTTTTCTGACCATCTTGATTTCAGTGTGAGATGGTACTAAAAGTCTTTGTCCCTAGTGAATCTATGTTTCATTCCACAAGGACAGTCGTGTAAGAAAGCATACTGGATCCTGTCTGATTCCCTCTGCCTTTCAGGGATCCCCCTACTGCACGAAACCGGAAATCCAGCTCTGCAGCCAACCCCTTAGGGAAAACTGAAACCAAACCTCAGAGAATTCTCTTCCTCCTCTTGTTTCTCTGATGTTTCGGGTTTTGTTTTTTGTTTTCCTTTTGTATTCATTTCTTGCTTTTCCCCATGTTTTGGAATTCCCTGAGACCTCTCCAGCCTCCAGGCCTTTGCAAATGTTCTCTCCCTGAAATGCCCCATTCCAACTTTGTCCCCAACACACACACACACACACACACACACAATCACACTCACACACACACATAGCGCAGTTATTGTTGTTGTTCTTTAATCAACTCACTTTTCAGTTCAATCAAAACGTTACTGGGGAAGCTGATCTGCACCGTTAAAGACTCTCACAGTCACAAAGAACTGGCTGTATTCCCAGCCCCAAACCAGTCATTACTAAGAGCCTGGGACCATCAGGACTACTGTGGCTGAATCAAGACCTGATCCCTGAGAATAGGGAGAAACTCTGCCTTCCCTGGGGCACAAGGCAAGGAAGGAGGGGAGACCAGAACAAAACTGAGGCTGTGTTAGGATGAAGGAGGGGAAATGGCAAAGCCTGATACAAAGGCCTTCTAGGCAGAAGGAAAGAGCCTCCATCTGGCTCATTCATACTCCGGAGCCAACA
>NW_019157825.1:0-2097 GCF_002288905.1 Enhydra lutris kenyoni | reverse complement strand
TCCAGGGCTGCAAGGTTGGTTCAACATCTGCAAATCAATCAATGTGATACAATACATTAATAAAAGAAAGAACAAGAACCATATGATACTCTCAATAGATGCTGAAAAAGCATTTGACAAAGTACAACATCCTTTCTTAATCAAAACTCTTCACAGTGTAGGGATAGAGAGTACATACCTCAATATCATCAAAGCCATCTATGAAAAACCCACAGTGAATATCATTCTTAATGGAGAAAAACTAAGAGCTTTTCTGCTAAGGTCAGGAACACGGCCAGGAGGTCCATTATCACCACTGCTATTCAACATAGTACTAGAAGTCCTAGCCTCAGCAATCAGACAACAAAAAGAAATAAAAGGCATCCAAATCAGCAAAGAAGAAGTCGAACTCTCACTCTTTGCAGATGGTATGATACTTTCTGTGGAAAACCCAAAAGAATCCACTCCAAATCTACTAGAACTTGTACAGGAATTCAGTAAAGGGTCAGGATATAAAATCAATGCTCAGAAATCAGTTGCATTTCTATACACCAACAACAAGACAGAAGAAAGAGAAATTAAGGAGTCGATACCATTTACAGTTGCACCTAAAACCATAAGATACCTAGGAATAAACCTAACCAAAGAGGCAAAGAATCTGTACTCATAAAACTATAAAGTACTCATGAAAGAAATTGAGGAAATGGAAAAATGTTCCATGCTCATGGATTGGAAGAACAAATATTGTGAAAATGTCTATGCTACCTAAAGCAATCTACACATTTAATGCAATCCCTATCAAAATACCATCAATGTTTTTCAAGGAAATTGAACAAATAATCCTAAAATTTATATAGAACCAGAAAAGACCCCAAATAGCCAGAGAAATGTTGAAAAAGAAAACCAAAGTTGGCGGCATCACAATTCCAGACTTCAAGCTCTATTACAAAGCTGCCATCATCAAGACAGTATGGTACTGGCACAAAAACAGACACATAGATCAATAGAAAGGAATAGAGAGCCCAGAAATGGACCCTCAACTCTATGGTCAACTAATCCTTGACAAAGCAGGAAAGAATGTCCAATGGAAAAAAGACAGTCTCTTCAAAAAATGTTGTTGGGAAAATTGGACAGCCACATGCAGAAAAATGAAACTGGATCATTTCCTTACACCACACACAAAAATAGACTCAAAATGGATAAAAGACCTCAATGTGAGACAGGAATCCATCAAAATCCTTGAAGAGAACACAGGCAGCAACCTCTTCAACTTCAGCTGCAGCAACTTCTTCCTAGAAACATCGCCAAAGACAAGGGAAGCAAGGGCAAAAATCAACTACTGGGACTTTATCAAGATCAAAAGCTTTTGCACAGCAAAGGAAACAGTCAACAAAACCAAAAGACAACTGACAGAATGGGAGAAGATATTCGCAAATGGCATATCAGATAAAGGGCTAGTATCCAAAATCTATAAAGAACTTATCAAACTCAACACCCAAAGAACAAATAGTCCAATCAAGAGATGGGCAGAGGCCATGAACAGGCATTTCTGCAAAGAAGACATCCAGATGGCAAACAGACACATGAAAAAGTGCTCCACATCATTTGGCATCAGGGAAATACAAATCAAAACCACAATGAGATACCACCTCACACCAGTCAGAATGGCTATAATTAACAAGTCAGGAAACGACAGATATTAGCGAGGATGTGGAGAAAGGGGAACCCTCCTACACTGTTGGTGGGAATGCAAGCTGGTGCAGCCACTCTGGAAAACAGCATGGAGGTTCCTCAAAAAGTCAAAAATAAAGCTACCCTATGACCCAGCTATTGCACTGCAAGGTATTTGCCATAAAGCTACAAATGTAGTGATCCAAAGGGGCACATGTACCCGAATGTTTATAGCAGCAATGTCCACAATAGCCAAGCTATGGAAAGAACCTAGATGTCCATCAGCAGATGAACGGATAAAGAAGATGTGGTATATATATACAATGGAATACAATGCAGCCATCAAATGAAATGAAATCTTGACATTTGCAATGACACAGGTGGAACTAGAGGGTATTATGCTGAGTGAAATAAGTCAATCAGAGAAAGACAATTATCATATGATCC
>NW_019157824.1:0-2097 GCF_002288905.1 Enhydra lutris kenyoni | reverse complement strand
CCCCTAGACCCAAATCCGAACCCTTGGTGTGGTTGTCCAGGCCACGTTACCCACAAACCGTCTCTGGAATCTCTGTTTGGGCAGGACCCCTGAGATGGAAAAGGGCACTCTTCCCTTCCCCGAGAAAAACACCAAACTCTTGGGAGCCTGGCAGAATCCCCAGAAAGGGAGAATGTCCCATGGACCCATGTGCTCACCCGTCCATTCCGAGACCATTCTAGGTATACAGTCCAGAGAGAAAAGCCTCTGCTACTGCCTCCCTGGCACCCTAATTTCAAATCCTGAGGGGCTGCTTTCAGGGTCTGCACATCGGGCCTGCCATAACCTCGCCCCTAATTCTTCCCCGAGTGGCTGTCTGAAGACTTCGTTCCCAAAGCCTTGACCACATGCCCTCCAGGATGGGACCCCAGAACCTCAACACATCACTGGGCCTGCTCTCCCGAGGAAACTCTGCCCGTCTCCGTTGCCCAAACCCTCCAGAATGGGAGAAACCTGCAAGGCACCTGAACCCACCCCAATTTCAGCAGCCGCTCTGGAAAAAACTGCGCAGGATGAGACACCGTCAGCACCTACCTCCAGGAAGACACGCACGTGAATGGGCCTGAGTCCGAAGATTCAACCTGACATGACCCTAGGACCTCATCCAAAACCTAGCTTAGGTTCAGGCCTCTGTCCCTCCTGACTGTTCTGGAAAACCAACATGGCCCAACGTGTGGTCCCTGAGCCATACAGTAGAATCCCTCTGGTCCCGAGAAGGAAACTTTGCTCTGGGGAACGGGGTCCCACCCACAGGCTAGGAGGTTCCTGCATGGCCCCAGAGCTACCCCACATTCTAAGGTCTCTCTGGACACCAAGCAGCATTGTGACCTGTCAGACTGAGAACCTCCGTCAACTCAGATCCCTTGGAACTGTGAAGCAGAGCCACTGGATCAAAGCTGCCCTGTTCCTAGGCTTCAGGGGTAGAGGAGGTGGAGTTTCCAGGCATCCATTCGGAGACTCTGATATCGAATCTTTCCATATGGGGACCCTGGAGCCCTCTAACTGGACTTCCCCTGTCCCGCTGAAGGACACCTTGCTGTTTGGAGCAGCTCACAAGCCCCAGCTTGAGAAAGCCGCCAAGGCTTCTTGAGGACACACGAGCATTCGTTGGCCATCATGGATACAAATTCCAGCGTGAGCAGACATCTCACACTCGAACGTCCTCAGGTGCTTGAGATCTCGAAATAGATGCTGCACATTGGAACTGTTATGGACTCGGCACTGAACTTAACCATAGCTTTGTTTTCAGACTTCCATCCTCACACACCTTGCCAGCAGGCCATCCATATTGGGAATTCTGGAAAAGCAAAGCTGCCTTCTGCCTGACCACCAGAAGGAAGAAATGCCCTACGTGTCTGCCCAGAATCCACAGATGAGGGTCTTGCAGCATGGCCCTCAAGGGCACCGTGATATCATAGGCCGCCCTGTTAACTGATGCTCTGTCTGACACAGCCCGAGACCCGACCGCCTGTCAGCCAGCCACATAGCACGACCCATATCCTGTAGGTGGGCTCTGTCTTGGTCAGAGCCCTTCATCTCCTGCGAACCTGGGTATGCAGGATTCTGACCCCAGAAGGTAGCGCAAATCCCTGCCTATGTGGGTCCTTGAATAACAGCAGAGAACTCCTCCTTCCTCATGGCAGGAATGTGGATGTTGAGATGGTTGTACTACTCTAGAGTGGGAGCCAGCTACACGGCCCATGAGACCACGCCCACTCAGGAGCGGCAGCTGGGCACAAGCAGGCATTGTGACCCTCAGCCTGAGACCCCTTTAAAGCACACCCTGTTGGGGGCTGGACCAGGAAGCCAGAGAGCAGGCCTCTCGTGCCTCTTGGCACAAATCCTAACCCTCGGTGGGGTTGTCCAGGCCAAGTGACCCACAACCCCACTCTGGAATCCTTGCTTGGGTGGGAACCGTGACGTGGAATACAGCACTCTTCTCTTCTCCCAGAAAGACAGCAAACTCTTGGGAGCCGGGGAAAAAGCCCAGGTAGGAAGAACCTCCCATGTTCGTTTGTAGCAACCCTATCATTCCGAGGCCATCCTCGATATAGTGTC
>NW_019157823.1:0-2097 GCF_002288905.1 Enhydra lutris kenyoni | reverse complement strand
CTCTGGAAAACAGCATGGAGGTTCCTCAAAAGGTTGAAAATAGAGCTACCCTATGACCCAGCAATTGCACTGCTGGGTATTTACCCTAAAGATACAAACATAGTGATCCGAAGGGGCACGTGCACCCGAATGTTTACAGCAGCAATTTCCACAATAGCCAAACTACGGAAAGAACCTAGATGTCCATCAACAGATGAGTGGATAAATAAGATGTGGTATATATATACAATGGAATACTATGCAGCCATCAAAAGAAATGAAATCCTGCCGTTTGCGATGATGTGGATGGAACTAGAGGGTATTATAGTTAGCAAAATAAGTCAATCAGAGAAAGACAACTATCATATGATCTCCCTGATATGAGGAAGTGGAGATGCAATGTGGGGGATCTGGGGGTAGGAAAAGAATAAATGAAACAAGATGGAATCGGGAGGGAGACAAACCATAAGTGACTCTTAATCTCACAAAACAAACTGAGGGTTGCTGGGGGGAGGGGCGTCGGGAGAAGGGGGTGGGGTTAAGGACACTGGGGAGGGTATGTGCTATGGTGAGTGCTGTGAAGTGTATAAACCTGGCGATTCACAGACCTGTAGCCCTGGGGATAAAAATGCATTATATGTTTATAAAAAGATTAAAAATTTTAATAAAAAATTAAATGCTGAGTGAAATAAGTCAAGCAGAGAGAGTCAATTATCATATGGTTTCACTTATTTGTGGAGCATAACTAATAGCATGGAGGACATAGGGAGATGGAGAGGAGAAGGGAGTTGAGGGAAATTGGAAGGGGAGGTGAACCATGAGAGACTATGGACTCTGAAAAACAGCCTGAGGGTTTTGAAGGCACGGGGGGTGGGAGGTTGGGGGAGCCAGGTGGTGGGTATTAAGGAGGGCACATCTTGCATGGAGCACTGGGTGTAGTGCAAAAACAATGAATTCTGTTACACTGAAAAAAAAATTAAAAAAAATAAATAAAAAAAAATTAAAAACAAAACAAAACAAAAACCAAAGTAAGTATTTAAAATACCAAAGTAAATATATTTATACTTACTTTGGTATTTTAAAGTTTCTCTTGAAACTTTTTCTTTGACCATTGTGTTATTCAGAAGTATATATATATATATATATATATATATATATATATATATAGTTTCTATAGAAACTATAAAATATTTTTTACTAAATGATCAGAAAAAATCCACTAAACCAAGATTATGGAAAGGTAGGGCTTGGGGAAATTGATAGTACTGAAAGTCGTGCGTCACACAATCAGAGAGACATAAAGTGACTAGGCTTCCTTCTTAGAAAACAAGGCAAGGCTGTAGTGTCATAGAAAGCAAGCAAGAGAAAAAAATAATATTATTGCAGATACCAATGAAATGGAAAACAGGAAATTCTCAGACCAAATCCACTAAACCAAGACACAAGCTCGTTCCTTGTAAATATCAGTGAAATGGATAAAGCTATAGCCTGAAGAAAAATGAAAGAATAAGAGAAGACGTACATTAACATCGGACACAAGAGTCATCATCACTACAGATCCTATGCAGGTTGAAAGGATTCAAAAGTAATATTGGGTATTTACTCCCAAAGATACAGATGTAGGGAAAAGAAGGGTCATCTGTACCCCAATGTTCATAGCAGCAATGGCCACAATTGTCCAACTGTGGAAATAGCCAAGACGTTCTTCAACAGACGAATGGATAAAGAAGATATGGTCCATATATACAATGGAATATGATGCCTCCATCAGAAAGGATGAATACCCAACTTTTGTATCAACATGGACAGGACTGGAGGAGATTATGCTGAGAGAAATAAGTCAAGCAGAGATGAACTATGAGAGACTATGGACTCTGAGAAACAATCTGAGGGTTTTGGAGGGGCGGGGGGTCAGAGATTGGGTGAGCTTGGTGGTGGGTATTATGAAAGGCACGTATTGCATCGTGCACTGGGTGTGGTGCATAAACAATGAGTTCTGGAACACTGAAAAGAAATTACAAAAAAATATAAATTGTTTAAAAAAGGATGAATACCCAACTTTTGTATCAACATGGACAGGACTGGAGGAGATTATGCTGAGAGAAATAAGTCAAGCAG
>NW_019157822.1:0-2097 GCF_002288905.1 Enhydra lutris kenyoni | reverse complement strand
GTTAGTGGGAATAGTAGAAAATTAGTAAGCCAAATACATCAGGGCACTCATTTGGGGACACGCAAGTTTAAAGAGCTTATGGGCAAACAGTTAGGTTTCTAAATTAGGTCGTATGGCTCAAGATGTGGTTGATAGATGTGTTCAATGTCAGGCAGTAGATGCGGAAAGAACTAGAAGGGGAAGAGGGAAAAGAGAAAGAGGTTGCTATAGCAGAATGACTGCTCAGTCTGTACTCCACAGTCACTGCAGGCATTTAAGTCTGTCTTAAAAGAGCCCATACAGGGATCCGGACTGCCCACACTGGGACCGAATCGGAGGTGGAGCCACATCCTCGCCAACCCAGGGACTTAGTTTGGATGCGCTGCCGCCAAGTGGGAGGCTTGGAGCCTCGCTGGAAGGGACCGTTAACTGTCATCCTGACCACCCCCATGGCAATAAAAGAAGAGTACAAAATTCTGTTTAGAAGGCATCAGGGCCTGCATTCACGCAGGTCATGTCAAATGAGCCGAGGACGAGAACGCCCCCCAGAGGTGGGTGCCGCTGCCAATGGACCCCACCAATCATGGACTAAAACTAAGACTCAAAAAACAATGAGTTCATTAAATTCATTGTTGGCCCTGTTAAGATATAGGCGGGAGGTATAAGCAATTGCGAATAAAAAAGGAGGGCTTAACATACTGTTTCTGATAAGAGGAGGAGGGGGGCTCTGCATAACCTTAGGAGAGAAATACTGTTTCTGGGTAAATCACACTGGAGTCATTAAAACAGTCTAGCAGCCATTAAAAGGAGGGTATAGAACTGGCTAAAAAGTCAAAGATTTGACTAGTCTCCAAAGAAAAGGGGGGAATGTAAGGACCTATTTAGAAACTGTCCCTGCTCCCCTTCCCCCAGGGGATTTACTTGGAGACAAGTCCCAGAACCCAGCTTCAGGTAACAAAGACCAGATACAAAGGTGGGTCAGGCCAGGTGGAGACATCTGATCAGTGGGGGGATGCATACTGTCCCCCTGGTTACCAAGGAGTATGGGCCCCACTCTTTGGGAGCCTTTTGGGCGCCAATCCCAATCAAGGTGTAATAGGCTGGTTCAGATGTCTACTAGGGTAAATTGTAACTCAATTGGTCACCTAGCATCACTGTGGAGTTTCCTGTGTTTGTTACAATCTCATTGGCCACCTGTGCGTGGCCAGGCCCGACCACACGGCCTTTGCCCTTAAAAGCTAGTCTGTGAAACAGAAGGGTTGCCCTCTCTTGTAAGAGGTGCGTCCCCGAACGTTCGGTTAGATTCTTGATGCTTGGCGCAAAATAAAACTTTATTTCACCTTTGCTTTGTATTACTCTCGCTCCTTTAATCACGGACCGATTATTGGGGCATAACACCTTATTTCTCCCACTGCAAACTGAAAGCACTGTACTCAAGAGTTCACTTTTTCCTTCCTAGTGTTCTTTTTTTTTCTTTTAAGATTTTATTTATTTATTTATTTGATAGACAGATCACAAGTAGGCAGAGAGGCAGGCAGAGAGAGTGGGGGAAGCAGGCTCCCCACTGAGCAGAGAGCCCCATGTGGGCTCGATCCTAGGACCCTGGAATCATGACCTGAGCCAAAGGCAGAGGCTTTAACCCACTGAGCCACCCAGGTGTCCCTGGTGTTCTTAATGCTAAACTTTTTGATATACACAGTCCTTATACAGTAACTTTTTAATTTTTTCTTTTTGGTTTATGACAACTTAATTTTAGGATTTATTTTGTACTCTTAACATAGAACAATTGCTTTTTAAAAGTTCTTATGAGATGGGGTGCCTGGGTGGCTCAGTTGTTAAGTGTCTGCCTTCAGCTCAGGTCATGATCTCAGGGTCCGGGGATTGAGCCCCTCATGGGGCTCTCTGTTAAGTGGGGAGACTGCTTTCCCCTCTCTCTCTCTGTCTGCTTGCCTCTCTGCCTACTTGTGATTTCTGTCTGTCAAATAGATAAAATCTAAAAATAAAAAAAAAATTAAAGCAATGTGGCCTGAAAAATGCGGGGAATAATCCCATTTTTTCTGTACCATTCAAGACCCATTTTTGACCCAGTGTGTGAACTGTTCTGGAGAATGTTCCATG
>NW_019157821.1:0-2098 GCF_002288905.1 Enhydra lutris kenyoni | reverse complement strand
TTTTTTTCAATTCTTCTTTAATTTCCTGGTTGACCCATTCATCCTTAAATAGGATGCTCTTTATCCTCCGTGTACTCCGGTTCTTTCCAGCTTTTCTCTTCTAATTGAGTTCTAGCTTCAGAGCATTGTGGTTTTAAAATATGTGGGGAATGACCCCTGTCTTATGGTACAGGTTGAGACCTGATTTGTGACCCAGGATATGATCTATTCTGGAGAATGTTCCATGTGTGCAACAGAAGAATGTGCATTCTGCTGTTTGGGGATGGAGCGTTCTAAATATATCTGTGATGTCCATCTAGTCCAGTGTGTCATTTAAGGCCTTTATCTCCTTGATGATCTTTTTACTTGGATGATCTGTCCATTTCAGTGAGGTGGGTGTTGATGTCCCCTACTATTATTGTATTATTGTTGATGTGGTTCTTTGATTTTGTTATTAATTGGTTTATATAGTTGACTGCTCCCATGTTAGAGCATAGATATTTAAAATTGTTAGATATTCCTGTTGGACATACCGGTTGAGTATGATATAGCATTCTTCCTCATCTCTTATTAAAATCTAATTGTTCTTTGCCTTAAAATCTAATTGATCTGATAAAAGGATTGCCACCCCAGCTTTCTTTTGATGTCTATTAGCATGGCAAGTTGATTTCTACACCTTTACTTTAAGTCTGGAAGTGTCTGTGGGTCTAAAATGAGTTTCTTGTAGATCACATATTTATGGGTTTTGTTTTTGTATCCATTCTGATATCCTATGTTTTTTGACTTGGATATTTAGCCCATTTAAATTCAGGGTAACTATTGAAAGGGTACATTCAGGGTAATATTGAAAGATATGAATTTAGTGGCATTGTATTACTTGTAAGGTGACTGTTACTGTATATTTTTTTCTGTTCCTTTCTGGTCTACTACTTCTAGGCTCTCTCTTTGCTTAGAGGACCCCTTTCAATATTTCCGGTAGGGCTGGTTTGGTGTTTACAAATTCTTTTGATTTTTCTTTGTCCTGGAAGCTTTTTATCTCTCCCTCTATTTTCAATGATAGCCTAGCTGGATATAGTATTCTTGGCTGCATGTTTTCCTCATTTAGTGCTCTGAATATACCATGCCAATTCTTTCTGGCCTGGGTAAGTCTGTGGGTAAGTCTGTTGCCAAAATGATATTTCTTTTTTAAACATTTTATTTATTTATTTGAGAGAAGAGAGAGACAGTGAGAGAGAGCATGAGCGAGGAGAAGGTCAGAGGGAGAAGCAGACTCCCTGTGGAGCTGGGAGCCTGATGCGGGACTTGATCCCAGGACTCCAGGATCATGACCTGAGCTGAAGGCAGTCGCTTAACCAACTGAGCCACCCAGGCACCCCCCAAAATGATATTTTTACCATTGCATGTTAGAGACTTCTTGTCCCTAGCCACTTTCAGAATTTTCTTTTTGTCACTAATACTTGTAAATTTTACTATTACATGACGGGATGTGGTCCTATGTTTATTGATTTTGAGATGGGTTCTCTGTGCCTTTTGGATTTGATGCCTGTTCCCTCTGCCATATTAAGGAAATTCTCTATAATAATTCTCTCCAATATGCCTTCTGTCCCCCTGTCTCTTTTTCTTCTGGAATCCCAATTATTCTAATTATTTTCTCTTATGGTATCACTTATCTCTCGAATTCTCCCCTCATGGTCCAGTACTTGTTTGTCTCTCTTTTGCTCAGCTTCTTTATTCTCCATCATTTGGTCTTCTATATCACTAATTCTCTCTTCGGCCTCATTTATACTCGCAGTAAGAGACTCCATTTTTTATTGCACCTCATTAATAGCTTTTTTTTAATTTCAGTTTGGTTAGATTTTAGTTCTTTTATTTCTACAGAAAGGGCTTTTCTTTATCTAGACAGGTTTTCCCTAATATATTCTATGACATATTTTAGCTCAGTTAGCACCTTAAGAAACTTCATTCTAAACTCTAGTCTGACATATTATCAATGTCTATATTGATTAGGTCCCTAGACTTCAGTACTGCCTCTTGTTCTTCTTTTTCTTCTTTTTCTGTCTTTCTTTTTTTTTTTTTTTTGTGGTGACTTTTTCCGCCTGTCATTTTATCTAGATAAGAA
>NW_019157820.1:0-2098 GCF_002288905.1 Enhydra lutris kenyoni | reverse complement strand
TTTTTTTTTTTTTAGGATTCTGTAAATGTAGATTTATTTATTTTTTTTAATTTAATTTCTTTTCAGTATAACAGATTTCATTGTTTATGCACCACACCCAGGGCTCCATCCATTTCAAATTTCTCTTCCAGTTCCTTCCTCAGTCCAAGTGTACTGTGGTTGTTTTCTCTGTATGGATGGACTACCACGAGTTCAGTGTTCTGCCTTTAAGCCACACACCTGCCAATCTTATGACTAAGCTCAAACATCACACATACTAAAAGGTGTTGTGGCTCCAAGAAGACAGGGAAAAGGCTTGTAGATTTCCATCAGGAACCACTCAGATTAGGACATTTGCATTTAAACAGGGCTTTACCAGTTCTTGTCACATTTTTGGAATGCCTAATAGAGGTGAAATCACATGACCTTTATACAATATTGCTGCAAACAATTACACAGCTACACATTATTTTGGAGTCTAACCCATTAAATGAGAGATGAAAGAAAAATCACTGAAATAAATAATAGGAAAAGAAGAAATAAAAACATGATGGATAATATTATATACATGGAAATTCAAAGAAGTAACAAAATGATCAGCTGCAACTAGTTTAGTAAAGTAAATATATATACAAACATGAACATCACTCATGTTTACCAACTAAACTAATTAGGCACTATTTCCAACAATAACAAAATACTTAGGAAGCACATAAAAGCTTTGTATGGAAAGAGTTATGCCATGCTCATGCTGAAAAGACATCAACCTTCCCGAAGGTTTAGTTCACAGATATGCTAGACCATAAATACCTAGGATGTATTTCCTTTTATATCCTCAGGACCTACACCATTGCAGGTGCCCAACAAATATTATGTGGATGAATGAGCTCTAGACCAATCAAAATCATAAGTGAATTTTGCTAGGAGCTAGAAACAAAGGGATGCCCAAATTCATTTCTATACAGAAAGAGGAGAGACTGAGTAAGAAAAAAAGCTGAAGAAGACCAGCTTCGCCAGATTTAAAACACGTTACTCATTGGTAGTTATTATTAGCACAGTGTGGTGTCCACACACACAAACACACACACACCCAAAGCCATCAGTCAGTCAATGAAAAGAAAGCCACAAAAAGTCAAAGCCGGCGTGAGAATTACATGTTTAAAGAAAGAGAAGCATTAGAAATGAATGGAAGTGAAGATCGCTGTGTGACTTATGTCAGTAGATAACATCCAGCCATAACCCGAATCACTACAACCCTTCAGTTTCTCCCTTCCTCACCCCAAACACCGTGGTGCTAAACATCTGCAAGTCAGTCAGCACACCATGGTCCTACTCCCCCTTAGCCTGTTGCAACAGTTTCTTACACTTTACCCCCAACCATCCCCTGCTTCCACAGTCCCAAGTCACCTGCCACCAGAGTGGTCCTCCTAGAGCACCCACTTGGCTTTCTCAACCTTCCGCATACACAGGCTCCCCAATTCTACTGCAGTGGTCCTCAACCATGATTCCCCAAAACTGGCATGGAAGCTTTCCTACCCATTGTCTTCCACAGATGAGAACAAAAGCCAGTCAACACTGCCGGTCTCTAAAATTTGGTGTCCACAGTCATAGGTGCTCGTGTGTTTTAGTCCTGCCATCTTGGGGTTGTTTGGGGACCATCATGCATCCTAGCGGGTCCAAGAATGCAAAAGCAATAAGAGTACTGAAAAGGTTGTAAAAGGGAATGACCGAGTATGATGAAAACTAAAGAAATTAAAAGTGACACTCTGAGAAATGATGCCACCACAGAGTTTCAACATACAACAAAATTTCCCCTTTGGGGAAAGATGGCCATCAGTTTTTATTAGGCAAAGGAAGTAAGAGTATGCTGCTTTCACAGCTTTTTAAAACTTTGTAAAGAACCAACTTGCTCCATCTATTGGAGGGGGCTGCATCCAGAGACTTGTGAATTTCAACACCACAGTCACTCTGGGCTTTAGTACATATGGATCTACAAAAAAAGTCAGTTCACTGCCTAATTTGAAAATAAGAGCTGGACAGAGTTTTCCCACTGATAGCAATCAGATATAGACAATTTATAGACAAAAAATACTGAGTTAATGTATAGATTAAAAAAAAA
>NW_019157819.1:0-2099 GCF_002288905.1 Enhydra lutris kenyoni | reverse complement strand
GTTCTGGCCCTCGTCACCTCAAGCCTGACCTATTGGAATATACCCCAACTGTTTTCTCCATCTTTTATTTTTGTCCCCGCACATCAATCCATTCTGCCACTCTGTCAAAGTTATCCTTCTTAAAGAGAAAAACATTTCTACTGAAAACTCTGTCTCATTCCAAGCCCACAATGATTTTTCTATCTTTTGAAAGGAATCATGAATAATCATTAATAATTCCTTGTCCTGGAGTCAAGACCCTCTATTGTTTTGAGATAGCCATTGATGCTGACTTAGACCCTCCATCTCTAACGTGTATATTAAAATGACCTTCTTTGTAGTCAAGCCATTGAGAGACATGGCATGTAAAAGTTGTTTGGAGGCTTCTGATCATTTCAAATGTCACATAAATATTTTGTACCACCAATAATAAACATAGCCCTGTTCCCAAGGAAACACAGTTGAGAAATGACCCTTACTGCAATACATGGAAGAAACAGATCTTGTTGTTCTTTGATCACAGAGCACACTTCCCATGTTTGTGTCCAGTACATCTCACTGTAGCATCTTGTGAGTATTATATGCCCTGAGGGATAGGATCACAAAATTCAGTTAAAAGAGGGGATTGTAGTAAAGAGTCCTGAGACCTTCTAAGTAATAAATGCAGTTTAGCTATTATGAAATGAAAAAAGAAATCAAATATGAACAGTTAGTGGCGTTGGTAGAAACTTTCTCTTATGCCACATATTTTGTTCTTAATAAATCTGAACAATTTGCTTGCTACACTGTCATGTAAATGTGAACCTGACTTTTCTAACCAACTCTGTTCATGCTATACTTGGTATCAGTTACTGTGGTTCCTGACCAGTATGATATTATTATATTAAAGTTTTTTTGCCTGAGAAAAATTTCAATGTATGGTCATAAATACCACAATAATCAAGACATAAAACATATCCATCATCTTCCCAACTCCAGCTCCAGGCACCCACTAACCTTGTTTTAGATTTATTTTTTAAGAATTTCATATAAATGGAAGAATACAGAATTTTAATTTTTCTCTCTGGTTTCTAGAAATCATTTTAAAAAAGATTTTGTTTATTCATTTGAGAGAGAGCACAGAGGGAGAGTGAGAGTAGAAGAAGCAGACTCCTCGCCAAGCAGGGAGCCGTCCTGATGTGGGACTCAATTCTAGGACCCTGAGAGCATGATCTGAGCAGAAAGCAGATGCTTAACCAGCTGAGCCACTTAGGCACCCCTAGAAATCAATTTTTAAATGCTTTAATTTCTTACATGCATGTGCATGAGTGTGCACACACGTATAACAAATTTTAATGGTTATTATGTTTAAGAGATGGTAGCTAGTAATAGCAGACATTTCCCATTCCCATTCCTTCACCTTCAATCATGAGTCCCAGTTCTCATTAGAGTATCAAGCTCTCCACTACTGCAGGCCTTGTGCTCTGGGAGAGGGCTTCACCCATGGTTCTCTGAGTTAGTCACTGCTGAACCTGTGAGGAATTCAAAGCCAGGTCCATTTGGAGCCAACTCAACTCTGAAGCTTTGGTTTCAGCCTTCAGGATTGCAATTCTTTCTTTTCCCATAGATTTGGAACTTTAGAATAGTTGGAGTGTAACCATGCTGCAGCCTTCAAGAGGTAGCCCACTTGAGAATGAAGTCAGCCTCGTGCATGGCAAAGCCAGAGATGGTGAGACAGAAATCTAGTCTTCATAACATCCTTTGACCTCAAGACAACTGGTAACTGAAGTTAGTTCAATCCCTGCTGTTTTCAGTACTAGGAACCAATAGATCCCCCTTTTGTTTAAGCAAATTTAACTGGGTGTTCATGTTACATAGAGTACAAAGATTCCTAACAGTTATAAATTATGGATTTTTTTTCTTAGTATCTTTCTGTATTTTCCATTTTTCTATGATATATATAATAGTTATAAATATATAACCCCACCATGACCCATAAGTGTTACAAAATTGTTTTTAATTCTCCAAAATAGTATTACCAAATTCTTTCCTTTATTTTTGGTGTTGAAATTTTAGTCTTTTAATGTTATATCTGAATCTTATTTTGCAGATAAGGAATATATTTCCTTAAAGAAATACTT
>NW_019157818.1:0-2100 GCF_002288905.1 Enhydra lutris kenyoni | reverse complement strand
CAAGCTAGGTTTTGGATGATGTCCTAGGGGCATGTCAGGTTGAATCTCGGACTCTGGCCCATTGACGTGCGTGTCTTCCTGGAGGTAGGTGCTGACGGTGTCTCATCCTTCGCATTTTTTCCAGAGAGGCCTATGAAATTGGGGTGGGTTCAGGTGCCTTGCAGGTGTCTCCCATTCTGGATGGTTTGGGCAACTGACACGGGCAGAGTTTCCTCGGGAGAGCAGGCCCAGTGATGCGGTGTGGTTCTGGGGTCCCATCCTGGAGGGCATGGGGTCAAGGCTTTGGGACCGAAGTCTTCAGACAGCAACTCGGGGAACAAATAGGGGCGAGGTGATGGCAGGCCCGATGTGCAGACCCTGAAAGCAGCTCCTCAGGATTTGAAATTCGGGTGCCTGGGAGGCAGTAGGAGAGGCTTTCCTCTCTGGACTGTATACCTAGGTTGGTCTTGTAATGGACGGAAGAGCACATGGCTCCATGGGATATTCACCCTTTCTGGGGATTCTGCCAGGCTCCCAAGAGTTTGGTGTTTTTCTGGGGGAAGGGAAGAGTGCTCTTTTTCATCTCAGGGGTCTTGCCCAAACAGGGATTCCAGAGACGGGTTGTGGGTCACGTGGCCTGGAATACTCCACCAAGGGCTAGGATTTGGGTCTAGGGGCACAATAGGTTCTCTCTGTGGGATCCTGGTCCAGCCCCGACAGGCTGTGCTTGAAAGGGGTCTCAGGCTAAGAGTCACAATGCCTGTTTGTGCCCAGTTGCCTCTCCTGAGTGGGCGTGGTCTCATGGGCCATGCAGGTGGCTCCCATTCTGAAAGTAGTACAACCATATCAACATCCACTTTCCTGCCATGGGGAAGGAGGAGTACTCTGTTGTGCTTCAGGTACACACAAGGGCAAGTTTTTGCACTACCTTCTGGGGTCAGATACCTGCATACCCAGGTTGGATGGAAATAAAGGGCTCGGGCCAAGGCAGTTCCCACCAGCAGGATATGGGTCCCGCTATCTGGCTGGCCGACAGGAGATTGGGTCTCGGGCTGTGTTACACAGAGCATTAGTTCACAGGGCGACCTATGATATCAGGGTGCCCTTGAGGGCCGTGTGGTTGGACGCTCATTGGGGGTTTTGGGCAGACCTGTAGGACATTTCTTCTTTCTGTTGGCCAGGTAGAAGGCAGCTTTGTGACTCCAGAATTCCCAAGGTGGAGGGCCTGCTGGCACAGCTTGTGAGGATCGAAATCTGAAAAGACAATCTATGGTTATGTTCAGTGCCGAGGGCATGACAGTTCCAATGTGCAGCAGCTGTTTCAAGATCTCCAGCACCTGAGGATGGGCGAGGGTGAGATGTCTGCTCACACTAGAATTTGTATCCATGATGGCCAACGAATGCTCGGTGGCCTCAAGAAGCCTTGGAGGCTTACCCAAGATGGAGCTTGTGAGCTGCTCCAAACCACAAGGTGTCCTTCTGCGGGACAGGGGAAGTCAGCTTAGAGGTCTCCCACATGGAAAGATCCGACAGCAGAGCTCTCCGAATGGATACCTGGAAACCCCACCTCGAGTTACAACAGCAGCCAAGGAACAGCGCAGCTTTGACCCGCTGCCTCTGGTTCGAAGTTCCAAGTGATCTGAGTTGACAGAGGTTCTCAGTCTTACGGGTCTTAATGCTGCTTGGTGTCCAGGGAGACCTTCGAATGTGGCTTTGGCTCTGGGGCCATGCAGGAATCTCCTACGCTGAGGGTTGGTCCCCGTTCTAAAGAGCAACGTTCCTTCTCGAGACCAGAGGGATTCTATTGCATGGCTAGGGGCCACACGTTGGGCCATCAGTTGGTTTTCCAGAACAGGCCTGAGGGACAGAGGCCTGAAATCCTAAGCTAGGTATTGGACAAGATTGTAGGGGCATGTCAGGTTCTATCTTCAGACTCAGGTCCATTGACGTGCGTTTCTTCCTGCAGGTAGGTGCTGAAGGTGTGTCAGTCAGACTGCATATTTTTTCCAGAGCAGCCTATGAAATTGGTGAGGGTTCAGGTGTCTTGAAGGTTTCTCCCATTCTGGAAGGTTTGGGCAACTGAGATGTGCAGAGTTCCCTCGGGAGAGCAGGCCCAGCATC
>NW_019157817.1:0-2101 GCF_002288905.1 Enhydra lutris kenyoni | reverse complement strand
TCCCCCCTGGGAGCCATCACTGCAGATCAGGCGTCATTTGGCTGTGGCCTGCTGCTTGGATGCTCCCTTGTATTTTCTCCTCTTCCTTCTGGCTAAGAGTGCACAGAGAGCTCTAGGCCATATGGGGTCCTTCTTGCCCTAGTTGGCTGGCATTCCACCCAAATGCAAGGAGAAAAAGTAGTTTCTGTGTGCAAATCAATGTTGCGAAAATATTTTACTATTCAAAGCAGGGCTTGTGGGGCGCCTGGGTGGCTCAGTGGTTTAAGCCGCTGCCTTCAGCTCGGGTCGTGATCTCGGGGTCCTGGGATCGAGTCCCGCATCGGGCTCTCTGCTCAGCGGGGAGCCTGCTTCCCTCCCTCTTTCTGCCTGCCTCTCTGTCTACTTGTGATCTCTCTCTGTCAAATAAATAAATAAAATCTTTAAAAAAAAAAACAAAAACAAAGCAGGGCTTGTTTTTTTTTTTTTTTGAGGACAAAAATCTTTCTCTGCATTTAATTAAAAGTCATTCTAGTTCCAACTCACCCCCCACTCCACAACTTACCCATTTGCCTCAGTTCCTCTCCACATCAGTGGCCCTTTTATCCAGTCTCTCATGTGGCACGACGTGTTCTTCTAGTATTCTTGTAGGGGTTTGGGGTTTTATCCTAATAGCTATCATCGATCTACTTTCAGAATTATCATCGTTCATGAAAATCTAAGGCATCAATTTCCTTTAAAGATTGATTCATTCCCAAATGTATTCAAATCCCAAATGTATTGCTATTTTTAGATTAACAAAAAAGATGCTTCAGAGAGGGTGTGAAGATCTAAGGAAAATTCTCTCTTAGTAAGTATATTTACTCATTAAGTAAAAATGACACAGTTTCCAAAAGTACACCAGAAGGGCGCCCGGGAGGCTCAGTTGCTGGGCGTCTGCTTCCTCTGGGGCCCTGATCCCAGGACCCTGGGACTGGAGCCCTTGTGTTGGGCCCTCTGCTGGGTGGGAAGCCTGCTTCTCCCTCTCCCACTGCTTGTGTTCCCTCTCCTGCTGTGTCTCTCTCTGTCAAATAAATAGATAAAATATTTTTAAAAATAAATAAATTAATTAAATTAAAAAAAAAAAGTACAACTGATAAAGTTTTCCTCCCAGCCAAAACTAAATATTAGGTAGAAGAAAAGAGCTGATAGAGAATTCAAGACATTTCATGTCAGTGCACCTACATAATGTACAATAGTGAAAATGGTGGAGTATTTGTTACTCTTAAGATATTTTAAAAATCAAACAATTTCTAAATGTCTTATAAAAGACTTCTTTTTTTTCCCCTCACTTTTCCATGAGTTTATTGTCTTTTCTTAAAAAAGGGAACCTCTTTTTGCAGACGGACTACTAATATTAAATACCAGTAGGGGGCACTAAAACACTGCTTTTAAACGTCATTAAAAGTACTTAACAAAGTGAAAAAGGACTTTTTGGCAACTTCTTTGCCTCTTCTCATTCACCAGAAGATGATAGAGGACACTGGCAAGGGAGAGAAACGTGGTTCAAGGAGAAGATGAAAACTAACAAATAACCATGACTAAATTTGTGGAGAACCATCTTCTGTGTAAAAAGCAGCGTGACAGCCCACTTCAATATGTTCAGTATTAGAGAGGGGCTCATGAACATAAAACTTCATGCTCATCCCGGACGCCTCACCACGAACATAGACAATTATGTATGAGGATCCCCCAAACAGAAACAAATGGCAAAACTGAATTGCACATGGCCTGTTGCACATTTTGGTGGTCTAGAATAAGCCACTTCGGAAAATACTAGATTGTAGTAGCCTTCAGATAGATGATAGCTTAGGCTTGGAACATTTAGCTGTCCACTTGATGTGTGGCAAGAGTCCATGGTGAAGAATGGCCAGATGGCCTTCTTGGGTGGGGTGTCATATTCACCTGGGAAGGCTGGGCTGCTGGGGGCCTTGACTACTGGCTGGGACAATCAACAGTGGGAGGTAAATGACCATTAGATCTTTAAACAGTGAGTGAAACACTCAGTTTCTTGGAGTGTTTATTTCCATGAGAACAGAGGAAAAGTAAGCCCATGCACTTCCCTTTGGCTGTGCCACAGAGCTAG
>NW_019157816.1:0-2102 GCF_002288905.1 Enhydra lutris kenyoni | reverse complement strand
TAAGTCTATAATTTATATCCATGGCAAAGCTTATATAAATATAGGGATTTTTTTAAAAATGAGATGAAAAAGTTTCCAAATGGCAGTTCTAATGTGTTCCTTCTGCACCCCTGTGTACTGTCCTGTCCAGTCCCCTGGTGAGCCCCCCCACCAAGGGGTCTCACTCCTAATGGACTCCCACATCTCTCAGGTGAGCAAAGCAGGAATGGTATCTCCAGGAACTGGGTTTTGTGCACTTTTGCCTCCAATCCTCAAAATCTGTGAGGACTACGTGGAATGGCAGGTGGATTCAAGATGAGGACAAAGGTTCACTTCTCACGAAGGAGTCTACCCAGAGGGAGAAGTGGAAACACTCCATTGTACTGATTTTCGTGAAAGTTAATAGAATTAAATTCTCATTTGTCATTCTTTTCTTTTTAAATAAAAATCACAAACTGACATTGGGGCCCCTGGGTGGGTCAGTCGTTAAGTATCTGCCTTCGGCTCTGGCTTGATCCTCACTGTCAAATAAAATATTTAAAAAAACAAACAAACGAAAAACCAGACTGATCAAGAGAGGTTTCTATTCTCTGAAAGTTTCATTATCTAAATGGCACAATGACTTTTCCTTCCCTTTTTTCTCTCTGAAATAGTGATATGTACCATTATCTGGTGGTGGTGAAAATAATTTCCTGTAGGGATATCATCTGTCTGACTTAGGAAAGGGATCCTTTCACACTGCTCAAGTCGTGTAGCAGAGGAAGCTTTGGATTAGAGTCAGATGTGGAAACCGAGTATGCATGTGGCTTGGGGAGACTCTCCGTGCCATGGGGTCCCCATTTGTTAACTAGGTGGCTGGGATAAAGCAGAAACCACCACCATTGTGTGTGTGTGTGTGTGTGTGTGTGTGTGTGTGTGTGTGTGTGTTGGTAATGGCTCTTTGTCTCCCCTCTTCTCCTCTTCTTCCTTTCTTTACCGACTTCTTCATCTGAAATCTGCAGTAAGCATCTGAAAATGAGGGAGGGTTCTGGGGGGAGGTGGTGGTGGAGGGTGGTGTCTTCCCTGTGTAAATGGAGGGAAGGTAGGACACACAGCTTGCTTTGGTCAAGTTCTGTTTCCTACTTATATTATGAGCACATTTTGTAAATGGTGGCCTGGCTATGGCCAAGAGACCTTAAACTTGCCTGTCCTTCTTCATTTGCTCTCTGCAAATCCTTCCAGCCAACAGCCTGCAGTAGCCCTCACAGTTTTAATAGCCTATGAATTATGTACTTATTTGTGGGGCAAAAGTGTCTCAGCTTCCTACCTGAGACTTCCCATCTTTTCTTCCACCGAGAAAGGTTTGAAGTAATGGAGTCACTTCCCAGAAAATGTTTCTGTCGGTTACTCACTTGCCCTTATTCCAAGTAGGGTAAGAATGGCTACTAACGCTGACAAGACACATGTCCTATTTATCACTTCTATAAAAATAGTCTGTCCCACAAATCTTTTTAAAAAAAAGAATACTAATGCATCTGATCCACAGAACCAACTAACACACACACATAAAATTGCTGAGAGCAAAGAGCTGTGTCACCTCCTTTCTTGTTATCAGGATGAGACAAGGCAGTGATGTTTTCCTTCAAAAGACAGTAGCACTTCAAAAATTCCCATCTATTTTATTAGAAGTTGCATTATTTTATACCTCTTACAAGAATCTAATTTTATTCTGACTAAATCCATTGTTTAGAAGTAGCTTAAACTTGAAAAAGAAAGTATCTTTTTTATGATTGTGGGATATCGTGGATGCAGGCATCTACAGGGAAATGATGAGTTGTCCTAGTTATTAAATACTACTGATGGGACATTATAGGCCATCCAGGGCCACTTTCCATAGTTCCTGTGATTCAGTAACATGAGAAAGTATCATCAAGGGAGCAAATGTCAAAATATTAATAACATTAATAACTTTGAGTCCATAAAATATTTTACTGCCCATGTTTTTTCTTAATTAAAAAACATGTATATATACCCACAGAACTGACACCAGCTCTTCCTCTCTTCTGAGAGAAAAGATTGTGGCATTGTCACCTCAAAGGGTGACCTGAGAGATTTAGGCATACACTTGAGATCTGTTATCTAGA
>NW_019157815.1:0-2102 GCF_002288905.1 Enhydra lutris kenyoni | reverse complement strand
CTGTCGAATCTTTCCATGTGGGAGACCTCTAAGCTGACTTCCCCTGTCCCGCAGAAGGACACCTTGTGGTTTGGAGCAGCTCACAAGCTCTAGCTTGGTTAAGCCTCCAAGGCTTCTTGAGGCCACCCGAGCATTCGTTGGCCATCATGGATACAAATTCCAGTGTGAGCAGACATCTCACCCTCGCCCATCCTCAGGTGCTGGAGATCTTGAAACACCTGCTGCACATTGGAACTGTCATGCCCTCGGCACTGAACATAAACATAGCTTGTGTTTTCAGAATTCCATCCTCACAAGCTTGGCCATCACGTCCTCCACCTTGGGAATTCTGGAGTCACAAAGCTGCCTTCTACATGTCCAACAGAAAGAAGAAATGTACTACAGGTCTGTCCAAAACCCCAAATGAGCGTCCAACCACACGGCTCTCAATGGCACCCTGATATCATAGGTCGCCCTTTGAACTAAAGCTCTCTGTAACAAAGCCCGAGACCCAATCTCCTGTCGGCCAGCCAGATAGCGGGACCCATATCCTGCTGGTGGGAACTGCCTTGGCCCGAGCCCGTTATTTCCTTCCAACCTGGGTATGCAGGTATCTGACCCCAGAAGATAGTGCAAAACCCTGCCCTTGTGTGTACCTGAAGCACAGCAGAGTACTCCTCCTTCCCCATGGCAGGAAAGTGGATGTTGATATGGTAGTACTACTTTCAGAGTGGGAGCCACCTGCATGGCCCATGAGACCACGCCCACTCAGGAGTGGCAACTGGGAACAAACAGGCATTGTGACTCTTAGCCTAAGACGCCTTTCAAGCACAGCCTGTCGGGGCTGGACCAGGATCCCACACAGAGAACCTATTGTGCCCCTAGACCCAAATCCTAACCCTTGGTGGCGTTGTCCAGGCCACGTGACCCTCAACCCGTCTCTGGAATCCCTGTATGGGCAGGACCTCTGAGATGGAAAAGAGCACTCTTACCTTCCCCCAGTAAAACACCAAAGTATTGGGAGCCTGGCAGAATCCCCAGAAAGGGAGAATATCCCATGGACCCATGTGAACCCGTCCATTCCGAGACCATCCTACGTATACAGTCCAGAGAGAAAAGCCTCTGCTACTGCCTCCCAGGCACCCAAATTTCAAATCCTAAGGAGCTGCTTTCAGGGTCTGCACATCGGGCCTGCCATAACCTCGCCCATTATTCTTCCACGAGTTGCTGTCTGAAGACTTCGTTCCCAAAGCCTTGACCACATGCCCTCCAGGATGGGTCCCCCAGAACCGCATTGCATCACTGGGCCTGCTCTGCCGAGGAAACTCTGCCCGTTTCAGTTGCCCAAACCATCCAAATTGGAGAAACCTGCAAGGCACCTGAACCCACCCCTAGTTCATAGGCCTCTATGGATTAAATGCGCAGTATGACACACCGTCAGCACCTACCTCCAGGAAGACACCCACGTCAATGGGCCTGAGTCCGAAGATTCAACCTGACATGCCCCTAGGACCTCATCCAAAACCTAGCTTAGGTTTTCAGGCCTCGGTCCCTCCGGCCTGTTCTGTAAAACCAACATATGGCCCCATGTGTGGTCCCTGAGCCATACAGTAGAACCCCTCTGGTCCCGAGAAGGTAACTTTGCTCTTGGGAACGGGGTCCCACCCACAGGCTAGGAGGTTCCTGCATGGCCCCAGAGCTACCGCCACATTCTAAGGTCTCCCTGGACACCATGCAGCATTGTGACACGTCAGACTGAGAACTTCCGTCATCTCAGATCCCTTGGAACTGCGAAGCAGAGACACTGGATCAAAGCTGCCCTGTTCCTAGGCTTCAGTGGTAACGGAGGTGGAGTTTCCAGGCATCCATTCAGAGAGTTCTTGTATCGAATCTTTCCTTATGGGGACCCTGGAGCCCTCTAACTGGACTTGCCCAGTCCCGCTGAAGAACACCTTGCTTTCTGGAGCAGCTCACAAGCTCCAGCTTGGGAAAGCCGCCAAAGCTTTTTGAAGGCGCACGAGCATTCGTTGGCCATCATGGATACAAATTCCAGCGTGAGCAGACATCTCACACTCAATCGTCCTCAGGTGCTTGAGATCTCGAAACAGACGCTGCACATTGGA
>NW_019157814.1:0-2102 GCF_002288905.1 Enhydra lutris kenyoni | reverse complement strand
CGCCAAGGACGTGTTCGGCCAGGTGGAGACGTCCAATCAAGTAAAAGCGCACGTATTACCCACCAGGGAGTGTGAGCCCCCGCCTTTTGGGCACCAGACAAAGGCGCCAATTCTAGCCAAGGTCAGAGGCTGAATTAGATGACTATCATGGGGGTAGAATGTAATTCAATTGGCCACCTGTGTGTGGCCAGGCTCAACCACATGGCCTTTACTCTATAAAAGTTAGTCTGTGAGACTGGGAGGGGTTGCCTCTTTGCAAGAGATGGCCCTGGCTGGTCAGTTTGATTCTCGATGCTTGGCGCGAAATAAAGCTTTGCTTGACCTTCGCTTTATATCAGTCTCATCCTTCTGTCTACGGAACCTTTCATTCTGAAAGGTAGGACTGGCGGAGAAGTGAATCCAAAGCAACGGGAAGATAGACTGCAGGGGGAGGGGCCGGCTCCCGGCTAGCGGTGGAGCAACGGAGCACAAAATCAGGACTTTTAAAAGTCTGTTCCGCTGAGGGACATCACTCCAGCGGCTAAACCGGGGTGAAGCCCACGCGGGGTCAGCGTGGCCTCAGGTCCCGCAGGGTCACAGAAGGATCAGGGGTGTCTGAGTGTCGCAGAGCTTACAGGTATTAGAACGGGGAAGCCGGCTACAGAGACAGAGCCGAGGAGTGAGCTCACACCTTGGGGTTACCTTGAACCGGTCACAGGCTCGGTCAGCTCGGAGCGTGGCCCTCCGGAGGCCAGGGAGACGGGAGTAAATGGTCGCTGTTCTCTGAGGGCGCACTGAGGAGTGGGGCCCCAAACTCTCGGCTCCCGAAGGCAAACCCGAGCGGATTACTCAGCCCGGCCCCTGGTAAGGGCGGTGCAATTCCGCCTGGAGCAAAGACACTTGAGAATCACTACAACAGGCCCCTCCCCCAGAAGATGAACAAGAAATCCAGCCAGGACCAAGTTCACCTACCAAGGAGTGCAGTTTCAATACCAAGGAGAGCAGCGGAATTCCAGAGGAGGAGAAAGCAAAGCACGGAACTCATGGCTTTCTCCCCATGATTCTTTAGTCTTGCAGTTAATTTAATTTTTTTTTTCTTTTTCAAATTTTTTTTTCTCTTCTTCTGCTAAATCTTTTTTAACCTTTACCCTTTTCTTTTTTGCAACTTTTAAAACTAGTTTATCTAATATATATATATATTTTTTCTTTTTTATATTTTTTCTTTATTCGTTTTCTTCTTTTAATTGTTTCTTTTCTTTTTTTTTTTTCTTTATGAACCTCTTTTTATCCCCTTTCTCCCCCCTCACGATTTGGGATCTCTTCTGATTTGGTTAAAGCATATTTTCCTGCCACACTTTTAGTATTTTACTTGCTCCTTCATATACTCTTATCTGGACAAAATGACAAGATGGAAAATTCACCACAAAAAAAAAGAACAAGAGGCAGAACTGAAGGCTAGAGACCTAATCAATACAGACATTGGTAATATGTCAGATCTAGAGTTCAGAATGACGATTCTCAAGGTTCTAGCCGGGCTCAAAAAAGGCATGGAAGATATTAGAGAAACCCTCTTGGGAGATATAAAAGCCCTTTCTGGAGAAAGAAAAGAACTGAAATCTAACCAAGTTGAAATCAAAAAAGCTATTAATGAGGGACACCTGGGTGGCTCAGTTGGTTGGGCGGCTGCCTTCCGCTCGGGTCATGGTCCCGGCGTCCTGGGATTGAGTCCCACGTCGGGCTCCTTGCTCGGCGGGGAGCCTGCTTCTCCCTCTGCCTCTGCCTGCCACTCTGTCTGCATGTGCTCATGCTCTCTCTCTCTCAAATAAATAAATAAAATCTTTAAAATAAAAAAAAGCTATTAATGAGGTGCAATCAAAAATGGAGGCTCTGACTGCTAGGATAAATGAGGCAGAAGAATTAGCAATATAGAAGACCAAATGACAGAGAATAAAGAAGCTGAGCAAAAGAGGGCCAAACAGCTACTGGACCACGAGGGCAGAATTCGAGAGAGAAGTGACACCATAAGATGAAACAACATTAGAATAATTGGGACTCCAGAATAAGAAGAAAGAGAGAGGGGAGCAGAAGGTATACTGGAGAGAATTATTGGAGAGAATTTCCCC
>NW_019157813.1:0-2103 GCF_002288905.1 Enhydra lutris kenyoni | reverse complement strand
GGAGCCCCCAGCAGCATGTCTGTGGCCTCGGGAGCTGTCATTGCTTAAAGTTTCTCTGTGTGCCCCTGGTGGGTTGGGCCCTGAGCAGATGAAAGCTCTGCTACTAGGCCAGCCCTGGACACAGGGGACCATAGCTGCCACCCACTCGTGAAAGCAGGAACAGGTCCCAGCACACTGCTATGCAGATGAGGAAGAGACTGACTAGGACACGCGGGGTGACCTGCCCACTGGGGACCTGACGTGCAGCCAGGAGGAAGGGCAGGATCTAGAGGGCCTCACTGTATCCCTGGGTCGCTGCTCCTCCCCTCTTTCCTACCTGCCCTGTGTCTCTATGTGTGCGTGTGCGTGTGCATGTGCATGTGCGTGTGTGCGTGTGTGTGTGTTCTCAGTCCCCTCTGTTCCTCTCCCCTCCCACCTCCTCCTGCAGTGCTGTCCCTTCTCTGCTTCTCTGTCTGCATGCTGCCCCATCTTTCCCATCTACCTGCCACTGTGTCCAGGGCAGTCAGCGTCATCTCTCAGCCCCAGGCCACCTTTCTTGCATGCTCAGGCCAGCATCCTTAAAGCCCAAACCGTACTTCCTGGGAGAGTGGCAAAAGGGGGCCCTGTGGGGGACAGGGGTCCACCCGGCCTATGGGCCATACTGCAATTGTAGCTGTCAGGGTCAGGGCCAGGCTACAGGGAACGGGCCCCACTCAGGCCCCAGTCCCAGTGTGGGGACTGCTCAGCACCTTCTCCCCCTTCCCACCCTTGTCCAGCAAGCTCTAAGACCTATACGGATGAGGGAAGGTCAGGGCCTGAGTTCTAGCCAGGCCTGCAAGCCTCTAGCACCCAGCTCTCAGCATGGACTCAGGCTGGCACCAGCCTACCAGCTGGGTGACCTGCGACAGGCGGTGAATCATCTGCATGTTTCAGCGTCCCCAACTACGGAACAGGGAAGAGAAGACTCCCTCCTTCTTAATGTGCCTCTGAGGACTGGATAGGGATGAACAGACATGAAGAACTTGGCACGGCAGTTGCCGCAGTCAGAGGTGAGAATTCCGTTCTGAGCGGCAGCAACAGCAAGAAAGGCCCAGAGACCACCAGGATCGCAGCTGTAGCTGACCGGGGGCTTACCGCCCATTGCTGTGTGGACCCACATGCGCCAGGGGACCGCTGGGGTCTCCGTGAGAGGGTGTTACCAGAAACGATTGCCCTTTGGGTTTCAGTGGGTGCTTCTGGGACTGTCCAAGGAGACTCCACACTGGTGCTGTCAGAAAGTAAGGAAAGTTCTGTGAATGGAATCCAGTCTGTGGGATCTTCAGGGAGAGTAGAGGAGAGACTCAGCTGTAGGTGTAACCCCAGACGTGGGTGTGCCAAGTGTACAGGAGGAGCATGGCAAGGGTAGGCCAAGGGCACTGGAACAAGAATGGTGGACAAAAGGCAAGACAGAATGCCCACTTGGGCCTTCACTCTGTTGCTGGATTAATCAAAATGGGGAAAGAACCCTAAAGGTCTTCAGAGAGTCTTCTAGAGGCCAGAGTCGCACAACACTGTGATCCCACTGTCCAGGATGTCACCCAGAACCAAAGGGCCTGACACCCAGAGAAGAAGGCAATGTGGGCACTTGCAGAGGGAGGAGAGGATGCATGCAGCCTGCCATGCCTGCCTGATGGGTATTCAGGGGCGTGGCTATGGGACCAGCTCTTGTCTCTTAGTGCTTCGGGCCCAGCCAGGGGAGATGGCTGGCACCCACTGAACCCCCTTTCCTCTCCCTCAGTTCAGCTTTCAAGCCCGAGAGATCTGTGAATCCCCCGATGGTGGGGAACGAGGGAGTGGACCCCTCCACGGCGCCTCTGCAGGCCTGATTCATGCACTGGGCGGTGGTCCAACAGAAGCTGTGCACGTGCACAGGGGTTCCTGCACGCGCGCTCGTTCCTCAGGTTCCAGGTTCCAAAGCTGTGTCCTGGCAACAGGCCCCGCATTGTGCTCTAGGCCTTCTGCCGCGACTTGGCAGCTGAAGGAGAGCGCTGCGAGCCTAGTTCGCTATCCTCAGCATCTGGCCTTACCCGACTGCTCTATGGGCACCTCCTTGAGCAGGCCGTGCCCCTCCCCCCAGCCCCGGTC
>NW_019157812.1:0-2104 GCF_002288905.1 Enhydra lutris kenyoni | reverse complement strand
TCAGGTCATGATCCCAGGGTCCTGGGATGGAGCCTCGCATCAGGCTCTCTGCTCCGCAGGGAGCCTGCTTCCTCCTCTCTCTGCCTGCCTTTCTGCCTACTTGTGATCTTTGTCTGTCGAATAAATAAATAAAATCTTTAAAAAAAAAAAAGACATCAAACTGTTTCTTAAAGTTTGACTGAAAGATTGTCTTCACGCTCCTTTTGCTTCTGTTATTTCTTCTGTACTATCTTTGGCTTATCTTAATATTTGTTATTTTTGCTATGCATTCATTCATATTTTTTCTCAATCATATATTTCATACACAACTAACCATTTCATAAATGTTCTAATCCCTTCTAGTCTTCTCAAAGCATGCTCCGTGGAACAGCAGCAGCAGCATCACCTGGGAGCTTGTAAGAAAGGTAGAACATCAGGTGCCAACCCCAGACTTGCTTGAACAAGATCTGCATTTTTTTTTATTTGATGTATAGGTGACATACAATATTATATTAGTTTTGGAGTAGAACATAGTGATACAACATTTGTATGCATTACAAAATGATCACCACAGGAAGTTTAGTTACCATCTGTAATTATTGACTATATTTGCTACACTGTGCTTTATATCCCCGCAACTTACTTATAATTGGAACTTTGTATCTCTCAGTCTCCGTCACCTATTTTTCCTCATGCCCCAACACCCGCCCCTCTGGCAACCACCAGTTTGTTCTCTGTATTTAGGTTTTGTTTTTCTTGCTCATTTATTTTGTTTTTTAGATTCCATAAATAAGTGAAATCATAGGGTATATTGTCTTTTTCTGTCTAACTTATTTCACTTAACATAATACCCTTGAGGCCCATTCATGTTATCCCAAATGGCAAGATTTCATTCTTTTTTGTAGCTCAGTAATAGTCCACCTTATATATATACACCACATCTTCTTCATCCATTCATGTATTGGTGGACATTTAGGTTGCTTCTATATCCTAGCCACTGTGAATAATGCTGCAGTGGACGTAGGGGTACATATATGTCTATTCAATGTCCTGTTTTCGTTTTATATATATATATATATATATAAAACGAAAACAGGACATTGAATAGACATATATGTACCCCTACGTCCACTGCAGCATTATTCACAGTGGCTAGGATATAGAAGCAACCTAAATGTCCACCAATACATGAATGGATGAAGAAGATGTGGTGTATATATATAAGGTGGACTATTACTGAGCTACAAAAAAGAATGAAATCTTGCCATTTGGGATAACATGAATGGGCCTCAAGGGTATTATGTTAAGTGAAATAAGTTAGACAGAAAAAGACAATATACCCTATGATTTCACTTATTTATGGAATCTAAAAAACAAAATAAATGAGCAAGAAAAACAAAACCTAAATACAGAGAACAAACTGGTGGTTGCCAGAGGGGCGGGTGTTGGGGCATGAGGAAAAATAGGTGACGGAGACTGAGAGATACAAAGTTCCAATTATAAGTAAGTTGCGGGGATATAAAGCACAGTGTAGCAAATATAGTCAATAATTACAGATGGTAACTAAACTTCCTGTGGTGATCATTTTGTAATGCATACAAATGTTGTATCACTATGTTCTACTCCAAAACTAATATAATATTGTATGTCACCTATACATCAAATAAAAAAAAATGCAGATCTTGTTCAAGCAAGTCTGGGGTTGGCACCTGATGTTCTACCTTTCTTACAAGCTCCCAGGTGATGCTGCTGCTGCTGTTCCACGGAGCATGCTTTGAGAAGACTAGAAGGGATTAGAACATTTATGAAATGGTTAGTTGTGTATGAAATATATGATTGAGAAAAAATATGAATGAATGCATAGCAAAAATAACAAATATTAAGATAAGCCAAAGATAGTACAGAAGAAATAACAGAAGCAAAAGGAGCGTGAAGACAATCTTTCAGTCAAACTTTAAGAAACAGTTTGATGTCTTTTTTTTTTTTAAAGATTTTATTTATTTATTCGACAGACAAAGATCACAAGTAGGCAGAAAGGCAGGCAGAGAGAGGAGGAAGCAGGCTCCCTGCGGAGCAGAGAGCCTGATGCGAGGCTCCATCCCAGGACCCTGGGATCATGACCTGA
>NW_019157811.1:0-2105 GCF_002288905.1 Enhydra lutris kenyoni | reverse complement strand
AGCTCACAAGCTCCAGCTTGGATAAGCCTCCAAGGCTTCTTGAGGCCTCCCGAGCATTCGCTGGCCATCATGGACACAAATTCCAGTGTGAGCAGACATCTCACCCTCGCCCATCCGCAGGTGCTGGAGATCTTGAAACAGCTGCTGCACTTGGCACTGTCATGCCCTCGGCACTGAACATAACCATAGCTTGTGCTTTCAGATTTCGATCCTCACAAGTTTTGCCAGCAGGCCCTCCTCCTTGGGAATTCTGGAGTCACAAAGCTGCCTTCTACCTGGCCACCAGAAAGAAGAAATGTCCTACAGGTCTGCCCAAAAACCCAAATGAGCGTCCAAACACACGCCCCTCAAGGGCACCCTGATATCACAGGTCGCCCTGTGAACTAAAGCTCTGTGTAACACAGCCCGAGACCCAATGTCCTGTCAGCCAGCCAGATAGCGGGACCCATATCCTGCAGGTGGGAACTGCCTTGGTTCAAGCCCGTTATTTCCATCCAACCTGGGTATGCAGGTATCTGACCTCAGAAGGTCGTGCAAAACCAAGCCCTTGTGTGTACCTGACACACAACAGAGTAGTCCTCCGTCCCCATGGCCGGATGTGGATGTTGATATGGTGGTACTACTTTCAGAGTGGGAGCCACCTGCATGGCCCATGAGACCACGCCCACTCATAGGGGCAATTGGGCACAAACAAGCATTGTGACTCTTATCCTGAGACCCGTTTCAAGCACAGCCTGTCGGGGCTGGACCGGGATCCCACCGAGAGAACCTATTGTGCCCCGAGACCCAAATCCTAACCCTTGGTGGGGTTGTCCAGGCCACGGGACCCACAACCTGTCTCTGGAATCCCTGTTTGGGCAGGACCCCTGAGATGGAAAAGAGCACTCTTCCGTTCCCCGAGAAAAACACCAAACTCTTGGGAGCCTGGCAGAATCCCCAGAAAGTGAGAGTATCCCATGGACCCATGTGTTCACCCGTCCATTCCGAGACCATCCTAGGTATACAGTCCAGAGAGAAAAGCCTCTGCTACTGCCTCCCTGGCACCCGAATTTCAAATGCTGAGGAGCTGCTTTCAGGGTCTACACATCGGGCCTGCCATAACTTCGCCCCTATCCTTCCCCGAGTTGCTGTCTGAAGACATCGTTCCCAAAGCCTTGTCCACATGCCCTCCAGGATGGGAATCCAAGAACCACACCGCAACATTGGGCCTGTTCTCCCGAGGAAACTCTGCCCGTCTAAGTAGCCCAAACCATCCAGAATGGGAGACACCTGCAGACACTTGAACCCACCCCAATTTCATAGGCCGCTCTGGAAAAAATGCACAGTATGAGACACCGTCAGCACCTACCTCCAGGAAGACACGCACGTCAATGGGCCTGAGTCCGAAGATTCAGCCTGACATGCCCCTAGGACCTCATCCAAAACCTAGCTTAGGTTTTCAGGCCACTGTCCCTCAGGCCTGTTCTGGAAAACCAACATATGGCCCAACGTGTGGTCCCTGAGCCATACAGTAGAACCCCTCTGGTGCCGGGAAGGAAACTTTGCTCTTGGGAACGGGGTCGCACCAGAGTCTAGGAGGTTCCTGCAAGGCCCCAGAGCTACCGCCACATTCTAAGGTCTCCCTGGACACCAAGCAGCATTGTGACCCGTCAGACTGAGAACCTCCGTCAACTCAGATCCCTTGGAACTGCGAAGCAGAGCCACTGGATCCAAGCTGCCCTGCTTCAAGGCATCAGTGGTAATGGAGGTGGAGTTTCCAGGCATCCATTCGGAGAGCTCTGTTATCGAATCTTTCCATATGGGGACCGTGGAGGCCTCTAACTGGACTTCCCCTGTCCCGCTGAAGGACACCTTGCTGTTTGGAGCAGCTCACAAGCTCCAGCTTGGGAAAGCCGCCAAGGCTTCTTGAGGTCACATGAGCATTCATGGGCCATCATGGATACAAATTCCAGCGTGAGCAGACATCTCACACTCGAACATCCTCAGGTGCTTGAGATCTCGAAACAGACGCTGCACATTGGAACTATTATGGCCTCGGCACTGAACATAAGCATAGCTTTGTTTTCAGACTTCCATCCTCACACACCTTGCCAGCAGGCCATCCA
>NW_019157810.1:0-2105 GCF_002288905.1 Enhydra lutris kenyoni | reverse complement strand
AAGAACAGGTGGTCCCTCAGTGTGACAGAGTTTCCAGGCATTGGAGCAGAGAAGCTGGCTGAGAACAAAGAGTCTAGATGATAGCTTTTTCTACTCTGTGTTGTCATAAACTGTGAATCACTGCACAGTCATACAATTGCTTTCCAGGGACAAGTCTAGCAAAAAGGCAGCTTGGCGGGACTCCACCTCCAACCCCCTTCCCTGGGAGGAACACTGGGTCTGGGCCATGGGTCTAAAATTTAGTTTTGAAACTAAGTCAAATGCCTGAGATAAGAAAGATTGTTCAAAGGCTGAGTGACCACAGAGTTCTGATGAAACCAAGGAAACAATAGTGATTACTTTTCTGTGACAGCTCACTGAAGAGTGGGGCGGGGAGGTGGGGAGCAAATATTTTCAGCTCCAGGGCTAGAGAGCAGTGTGCAGCTATATTCATCCAGCCCATCAGTGCTGAAAGCCTTCAAAAAGCAAAAGACTGCCACCTAAAGGACTATGGAACCGCTTACTATGAGCACCACCATTCTGTGCACTGTGCATTTACCCTAGGGCAAGTCCACCTAAGAATCAGCACAACAGACCCTTCCCACAGAAGTGTGACCAAGGGTACTGTTCATAGAAAGCTGCAAACCTTCAGTTGTTGGGGAAAACAGTATATAGTATTTTTTGTATTTTCATTCCTTAGAATTTTAGTATTATTTTTTCAGTAATTTTCTTACTTCTTCAATTTTATTTTACTCTTTTTTAATTTCTAATTTTATATACACTTTTTTTTGCCATTTGAACAAAGTAGGATACATTTTTATTTAAATTCAGTTAGCCAAGGTATCATTAGTGTTTGATATAATTTTCAGTGACTCATTTTATTTTTTGTATCCTTTCATTGTATTTTATTTTATTTTAAATATATATGTTTTTCTTTCTTTCTTATATTGGAACCTAGTTTCTTTTAACAAACAGACCAAAATACATGCAGGATCTAGTTTTTTCATTTTGTTTTGTTTTTTGTTGTTGTTGTTGTTGTTGTTGTTGTTATTATTGTTATTTTTGTTGTTCTTTTACTTTTTCTTTTTTATTTTGCTGGACAAAAATAAGTGACTGAGAAAAACACCCCAGAAGAAAGAACAGAAGATAGTACTCCCAGGAATTTAATCACTAGAGATATAAGTAAGATTTCTGAACTAGATTTAAAACAAGGATTATAAAGATACTAGCTTGGCTTGAAAAAAGTATAGAACACACTAGAGCATCCCTACTGTAGAGATAAAAGAACTAAAATCTAGTCAGGCTGAAATTAAAAATGCTATTACCAAGATGCAGTCACAAGTGCAGGCCATGAAAACAACAATGAACGATGCAGAAGAGCAAATCAGTGATATAGAAGATGAAATGATGGGAAAAAAGTAAGCTGAAAAGAAGAGGGAAAGGAAACTATTAAATCACAAAGGTAGACTTAAGGGACTCAGCGATTTCATACAGCAAATTAATATCCATATTATAGGAATCCCAGAAGACAAAGAGTGGGGAAAGAGAAGCAGAAGATTTATTTGAATGAATTATAGGAAAGAACTTCCCTAATTTGAGGAAGGAAACAGTTAAGTCTAGGAGGCACAGAGAATTCCCCTCAAAAGCAACAAAAATAGGTTAACACCATGACTTATAACTTCCAGATTGCAAATATAAACAGAAAATCCTGAAAGCAACTTTGAAGAAGAGGCCTTTTTTTTAAAATATAAAAATATTTATTATATTACAATAAAAGGTACTTCTTTTTTTTATATTATATCTTTTTTTTTTTATTTATTTTCAGCGTAACAGTATTCATTATTTTTGCACCACACCCAGTGCTCCATGCAATCCGTGCCCTCTCTAATACTCACCACCTGGTTCCCCCAACCTCCCACCCCCCGCTCCTTCAAAACCCTCAGGTTGTTTTTCAGAGTCCATCATCTCTCATGGTTCACCTCCCCTTCCAATTTCCCTCAACTCCTTTCACCTCTCCATCTCCCCTTGTCCTCCATGCTATTTGTTATGCTCCACAAATCAGTGAAACCGTATGATAATTGACTCTCTCTGCTTGACTTATTTCACTCAGCATAATCTCTTCCAGC
>NW_019157809.1:0-2105 GCF_002288905.1 Enhydra lutris kenyoni | reverse complement strand
AGCTGAGAAGTCAGTCCTCTCTGTAGCACTGATACTCTTATGTTTATTTTGGACCCAACTGTGTCCTCAACTTTTTCTGTCTTCCAGCTCTAGGAGGTAAGAGTCTGCACTGTTGCACTGAAAGTCCCCTGACATTCACACATAACCTTTCACATGTGATCAGTCTTCGCTTTGCACTGTCTTTCTCCGAAGGGTTGATGCCCTGCAACAGTCACTCAACCCGTAGTTCTTGTAATTATCACGTCATCAGAATGCCAGGATACTCCCCTCCTCTGCTTACACCAGCCCAGGTCACCACAGTGAGGTTTCAGCAGTGACAAGGGCAGGGCAAGCCGACACCTACCCTGTTCTACCTCCCACAGGGCTGGGGGCCTCCTGACCAGCTGGCAGAAAGAGACCTTGGTACAAATGGGCCCATTAGAGTTGGCTTTCCAGACCCCAACCAGACAAACTCCACACATCAGGTGACCCAAGAGGGAGACTCTCGGGTGATATAAGAGAGAAAGCTCACTGTGGGGTGCTGCCCGGTCCACATGCATGAGAGAGCGAAGGAGTCAGGCCTGGCAAAGGGAGATGTTGACACAATTCAGCATGGAAAGACTCAGTCTCGGACAGAGAGCAAGCAAGCTGAATGCTCTTCATGAGTTGTTTTAAATGGAGAGGAATGGTTTAGCCTCTGTTCCCCCACTTCCTCCAGCCTTCTGCTGCAGGCTCCCCTCTAGAAACAGGTACAAACATGAACAGTACAGCTCTTTCACTCAGAAAAAGTCCAGTGCCCCCCACCCTCCGCAGCAGAGAGCTGTCATTCTCTAACATGCCAGGGGCAAATATGGTGAGGCCCTACTCCTTCCTTTAAGATTGCTCTATATATATCAGAAATATACTTGTTTTTTTTTAAGATTTTATTTATTTATTTGACAGACAGAGATCACAAGGAGGCAGAGAGGCAGGCGGAGAGAGAGGGGGAAGCAGGCTCTCCACTGAGCAGAGAGCCCGATGTGGGGCTTGATCCCAGGACCCTGAGATCATGACCCGAGCCGAAGGCAGAGGCTTAACCCACTGAGCCACCCAGGCGCCCCTATACTTGGATTTTTAAAATTCAAATATAAAAAGAAAAATGGGTCATTGTACAAAGTCCAAAAATTGGGAGCTGTTCTTCCAGACCCAACATCTATCTCCAACACAAAGACGTCAGCCGACAGTGAGTGGCACAGGGTTCAGTTGGGCTGGATGGTGTTTGAAACTCTCTTGAGCTTAAGACCCCATTTCCTTGCCTCCCCAGGATATTGTTCAGCCAGCAGGTCTCCTGAGGTCAGGTCATCCTGAGGACACCCTCCTCACCTCTGTACATGGGTGTCGTCAAACCGTGAGCATGGAGCAAAGCAGAACAGCCTTGCCCCTCACTGGCTGTGATATCTGTTCTCACTCCACTTGAGGCCAGGCAGACATTTGACCCTATGGCCCAGAGAGTTTGGCTTTGTCCTGGTCCAAAGACAAGATCTCAGAGTCATCCTTCAGGCCAGCAGTGAGGGGGTTTCCCTGGGTCTGAGCCACCTCATCTGTCCACCCTCTGTAAACTAGGAGCCTGTTAGCTCATCAGAAAGAGGCTGTTTGACCTGTGCCACTGGGTGTGAGGACCAATTCAGTAAACCAAACTTACCCATTCCTGAGTGGTCCCTCTCCCCACCTCTTCCCTCAAGAAGGACACCTGGCAGTGAGAAAGGGGTGAGTGAGGTGAGGAACGTCTTACCCCGAATTCTGCCTTGAGCAGGGGAAGAATTCATGAGCTTCAGAGCGTTGATAAGCCTGAGTCACTTCAGATAGAGTAAGTGGAGGCCCCAGGGAATGGACTCTAGGGTACCCCCTTCTGATGGTGCCTCCTATCCCTTCTTTTCCAGAGTCAAGGCCATCTACTCCAATCCTGATGGCTGTCACCCTGGGCCCGAAGCTGCTGCTGCTCATCACTGTCTCTGCCATCTATGTCCACAAGAAGCGAGGGTCTGATTGTAAGTTGTGGGTCATGGAGGGCGGGCCAAGGTGAGTCCCAGAAAGAGCCAGGTCAGGTAGAGGGGCAACCCACAGGTTACACAGGGTCAGCGCCCACC
>NW_019157808.1:0-2106 GCF_002288905.1 Enhydra lutris kenyoni | reverse complement strand
AGAGGAGAGAGACTTTGAAAAACATGAAGAATACAAGCAGTCAATGTTTGTGGAATTTAAGTTAGCAGAAAGAAAGGTAAGGAATATATAAGTGATAAAATGAGAGAATACGGAAGGTCCTGTCCATGAAGACCCTTGCAGGCTACACACAAGAGACTAATCTTCATCAATAAATAGTTAACACTAGAAGAGAATAAGGCTTGCAGAAGGACCATGATTTCACTTTGAATTCATGGTATATGAAGAGTCTGTGGAACAGACAACTAGAAATGTGCACTTAGCAATTGTTTTATTTGGAAAAGTTCTGGCCTTTGGAATGCATATAAATGAGAATAAAATCAATTGCCTGAAGAAAAATCCTCTTGGAGAGCATGCAGTAAGAAGAAGAAAAAAGAGCAAACAAGAAAAGATGGGTCTCAAGACAGAACATTGGGGAACAGAAATACTTCATAGGTGAATAGAGAATGAGGAGACTGTAGATCAGTAAAAAGAGAGATATAGGGTGCCTGGCTGGCTCAGTTGATTGGACAGTTGCCTTTGGCTCAGGTCATGATCCCAGAGTCCTGGGGTCGAATCCCACATCGGGCTCCCCCGCTCTACGAGACTTGTTTCTCCCTCTCCCTGGGCCTGCTACTCCCCCTGCTTGTGTTCTCTTTCTTTCTGTCAAATGAATAAATAAAATCTTTAAAAAGAGAGAGAAAGTCAGGAAGAAAGTCAGGATGATGGCATGGAATCAATTTGAAGCATGACAGAATCTTAACTTAAAAAAATATTGTGGGGATGTCAGGCAAAGGAACTACAAAAAATTATGCCAATGACTTTAATAGTAATAAAATTCCTGTGGATGTTAGAGCAGTGGGAGGTTGGACATGAAAGTTTGCAGAGCCTTAAGACCTAAACAAAGTAGAGGTAAGATGAGAAGGTGGAGATGCTAGTATCTTTTTGAAGAAATTAAAAACACAATTAAAGATGCATAGCCTGCGGGGAGCCTGAGTAGCTCAGTTGGTTAAATGCACCAATCTTGCTTTCAGCTCAGGTTATGATCTCAGGTTAGTGAGACTGAGCCCCAAGTTGGGCTCTGCACTGGGCATGGAATTTGGTTAAGATTCTCTCCCTCCCTCTCCTGACCCTCGTGCCTCTTTCTCTAAAAATAAAAAAATAATTAAAAAATAAAAAGGTGCATAGCCTCTGGAAGACTGTATTTATTGGTATTAAACATAGATTGCATTTCAGGGCTTTTGAGAGATACAGAGCCACAGCCAACTGAAAAATAACATGTATGCATAGTGAAGGTATTCCTTTTCTGACACGATAGATAAAACAGTTGTATATCAAACCATCTTTGAGTTAAGATAAGGAATACAAACAGATAAGAATAAAGAAATAAGGGAAAATCTCAGGGTCCAGTGTTGTGTTTTGTTGTCATTGTTGTTTGTTTTCCAGCAGAAATGCATCTTACCCTTGAAACAATCCTTGATAGTAACAACTGAAGAGAAGTCATGGTCTTTGTTATCTGGATATCATATATATCCAAGATTTGTCTTGGCTAAACAACATTTAAGTACACATTAAGTAAAATCACCTTTTTTTTTTAATCACCTTTTTTTTTGCTCTAACTTATTTGTAAATCCAATCCATGTGGTGAATTACAAACAATCAACATGTACATCTGCAAATTTTGAGGGGCAAAGAATGATCTGAGAAAATGTTGCATTGTTTTACAGAAACATAAACTCTGAGGGAATAATATTTACTGCTCAGATGTGGCATATTCAGGAAGGCTAACTGGAATAGTGGTAGTATTGATTATGATGTGAAATGAGAAAATAAACATAGACTTGGTTTGCTGGGCTTTTATATTCAATCTTTTGCTACAGAATTCAAATATTGATCTCCTTATAAAAATCTCTTTTATTGGTCAAGATGGCGGAGAAGTAGCAGGCTGAGACTACTTCAGGTAGCGGGAGATCAGCTAGATAGCTTATCTAAAGATTGCAAACACCTACAAATCCAACGGGAGATCGAAGAGAAGAAGAACAGCAACTCTAGAAACAGAAAATCAACCACTTTCTGAAAGGTAGGACGGGCTGAGAAGTGAATCCAAAG
>NW_019157807.1:0-2107 GCF_002288905.1 Enhydra lutris kenyoni | reverse complement strand
CACCCTGGATTATCACTTACACAAACAGTGTTCAGGGCTGTTGTCTGCCCATTTCCTTTCTGCATGCAAGGCCACATCTGTACACAGTGACACCCACACACACATTTCCACAGGCCCCCAAGGAAGGGCTGAGTGCAGCTAGGGCCCCATCTGGCTTCAGACACAAATCTCCACTCTTACCTGTTTGTGAACCTGGATAAGCCATTATGCCTGTCCGGGGTGGTCTGCATCTTGTATGTACAATACAGATGTACATATGTACATATGTACAATACAGATGATTGTAGCATGGACTTCCTCCACATGTCCACAGGCATGTGTGGAAAAATATCTGTGATATTGGAGGAATAGTGTCACATGTAGGAAATACATTCAAGCACATTTTCCTCCTCTTCTCGATTTCTCTGAGTCTACTACTCATTAGATCCCACCCTACAGTCCCTAATGGTGTGTGTAAGTGTGTGTGTGAGTGTGTGTGTGTGTGTATGTGTGTGTGTGTGTGTGTGTGTGTGTGTGTGTGTGTGTGTGTGTGAATGCATAGTCGCTCCTGTGGGCACACATCTGTTCATCAGTGCTCATATTCTGGCATCCAAGAAGGTGACAGCCCCATCTACAGAGTGTGGGCCATACTTTCCCAAGATCTTAGGCTTTCTAATTTTCCTTTTTTTTATTTTTTAAAGATGGGCATTCTTTTTTATTTTTTTTAAAGATTTTATTTATTTATTTGACAGACAGAGATCACAAGTAGGCAGAGAGGCAGGCAGAGAGAAAGGAGGAAGCAGGCTCCTTGCTGAGCACAGAGCCTGATGCGGGGCTCGATCCCAGGACCCTGGGATCATGACCTGAGCCGAAGGCAGAGGCTTTAACCCACTGAGCCACCCAGGCGCCCCAGCTTTCTAATTTTCAAAGCAAACCCTCAAGAAGGGATTAGAGCTTTGGCCCTTGATGGTCAGAATCCACCCATACCATTAAAGACTTCATATCCTATGCTGAGAGCTATTAAACCCTTTCTAATGGGTGTGATGTGGATAGGGTTCCACACAGTGGGTTGCCATGACCTGGGCTCCCCCTCAGACAAGAACTTCCTGGAATGCCTCCTGTCTATGACATCAATGCTCTGTCTCACCCTGAAACTATCTCATGTTGGTAGGCCCTGGCTTCAACACAACTTTTTCCAGAGCCCTGCAGTGAGTCCTAGGTGCATCCAGGGCCCCAACTTTGAGGACAGTCACAAAGAGCTGGGTTCATGCCTGGTTCAGCCTTCTTAACAGTCTGATTCTGTGCAAAGCACTAACCATGCAGTGGTCTTCACCTTCTCCTCCCAGTAGTTCCCTGAAATCTCATACCCAGTTTAATCATCTTTGTGTAACCCTGTCCCTTAGAGTGTGGTTTGGACTGAATGATTCCTTCCATTCCACAGAACATGGCCACATGATCCAAAAGCCCCATCTGAGATTTAGCTCTAAAAGCTCATTGACCATCCCCGTGCTGCCTCTGACCCGTGTTCTCTCTCATATCCTTACCCTGGAGTACAAGTCCCTATACTGAACCTTATTGCACATACATGGGCCCAGGACCTAGCAAGGAGGACCAACAACAGTCAGAAGAACTCAGACCTTTTGAGATGGACTGAATCCTGCCAACAACCATACGTGAACTCATATTCTCAGTGAAGCAGGTCCTGAATTAATGTTATCAACAGACCCAACGTACTGTGGGGCTCTGGCAGGAGCCCCTAGGTAAGCACTCCTGGATTCCTGTACTTAAAGACTCCTCAGAGAATGTGAGATAGTGTTTGTTGGTTAAGACACTGAGTGTGGGATAATATGGTCACACAGCACTAGGATCAGGGCACTGATAGTGTCCACCTGCCCCAGGCCGTGGCCTTCCTCAGTTTCCTCTGCTCCCACCTTCAACATCCTCCTTTCTAGCACCCTGGCCTCCTTTCTAACCCCCACTCCGGGAACATCATATTCTGCTTCTGATCCTCTGCACCATGGTACCCTCTGCCGGGTTAAATACAGTAGGATTTGTGCAGGGCTGCCTTCTTTTCCTGCCACAGGAATTCTCAATGTCATCTCAGCATAGCCTTGTTGGATCCCTCCAC
>NW_019157806.1:0-2107 GCF_002288905.1 Enhydra lutris kenyoni | reverse complement strand
CCTAAACCCATCCCTAAAGTACTTATTCAGACTTCCGTCCCCAGTGGCCTGGCCCGGTAGCCCCCCAGTTAGGGGACTCCTTCTTCAAAACGCACTACTCTGGGTGCAATCCACGATGAAACTCTGCAGTTTGGACCAATATCCTTGATGAATATGAATGCTAAGATTCTCCAAAAGATATTAGCCAATAGGATCCAACAGCACATTCAAAAGGTAATCCTACATGACCAGGTGGGATTTATCCCTGGATTGCAAGGATGCTTCAATATTCGCAAATCAATCAGTGGAATAGAACAAATCAATAAGAGAAGAGAGAAGGACCCCATGGTCCTCTTAATTGCTGCAGAAAAAGCATTTGACAGAACCCAGCATCCGATCCTGATTAAAATGCTTCAAAGTATAGGGACAGAGGGGACATTCCTCAACTTAGTATAATCTATCTATGAAAAACACTCAGCAAATATCCTCCTCAATGGGAAAAAGCTCACAGCCTTCCCTTTGAGGTAGCAACACGAAAAGGATGCCCACTTTCACAATTCTTGTTCAACATTGTATTAGATGTCCTAGAAACAGCAATCAGACAACAAAAAGTAATAAAAAGTATCCAAATAGGCAATGGAGAAGTCAAACTCTCTCTCTTCGCAGATGACATGATTCTTTATATGGAAAACCCAGAAGACTCCACCCCCAAATTAATAGAACTCATACAGCAATTCAGTAACATGGCAGGATACAAAGTCAAGGTGCAGAAATAAGTGGCTTTCTTATACACTAACAATGAAAATACAGAAAGGGAAATTAGAGAATCGATACCATTTACTGTAGCACAAAGACCCATAAGATACCTGGGAATAAAACTAAGCAATGAGGTAAAGGATCTGTACTCGAGGAGCTACAGAACACTCATGAAAGAAATTGAAGAAAACACCAAAAGATGGAAGACCATTTCATGCTCTTGGATCAGAAGAACAAACATCGTTAAAATGTCTATACTGCCTAGAGCAATTTATACTTTTAATGACATTCCGATCAAAATTCCATGGGTAGTTTTCAAAGAGCTGGAGCAAATAATCCTAAACTTCGTATGGAATCAGAAGAGACCCGGAATTGCTAAGGAAATGTTGTTAAAACAAAAATAAAACCGGCGGCATCACGTTACCTGATCTCAAGCTTTACTACAAAGCTGTGATCACCAAGACAGCATGGTACTGGCATAAAAACAGACCCATAAACCCGTGGAACAGAATAGAGAGCCAGATATGGACCCTCAACTCTATGGTCAAATAATCTTGGACAAAACATGAAAAAATATACAGTGGAAGAAAGTCTTCTCAATAAGTGGTGCTGGGAAAAGTGGACAGCTCTATGCAGAAGAAGGAAACTCGATCCTTCTCTTACACCATACACAAAGATATACTCGAAATGGATAAAAGACCTCAACGTGAGACAAGAATCCATCAGAATCCTAGAGGAGAACTTAGGCAGTAACCTCTTTGATACCAGCCACAGCAACTTCTTTCAAGATATGTCTCCGAAGGCAAAGGAAACAAGGGGAAAACGATCTTTTGGGACTTCATCAAGATCAAAAGCTTCTGCACAGCAAAGGAAACAGTCAGCAAAACAAACGGGCAACCCACGGAATGGGAGAAGATATTTGCCAATGACAGTTCAGACAAAAGGTTGATATCCAGGATCTATAAAGAACTTCTCAAACTGAACACACACAAATCAGTTAGTCATATCAAAAAATGGGCAGAATATATGAACAGACACTTCTCCAATGAAGACATACAAATGGCTATCAGACACATGAGAAAAATGTTCATCATCACTAGCCATCAGGGAGATTCAAATTAAAAGCACATTGAAAGACCACCTTACACCAGTTCTAATGACCAAAATTTGCAAGACAGGAAACAACATGTGTTGGAGAGGATGTGGAGAAAGGGGAACCCTCTTCCACTGTTGGTGGGAATGCAAGTTGGTGCAGCCTCTTTGGAGAACAGTGTGGAGATTCCTCAAGAAATTAAAAATAGAGCTGCACTACAACCCTGCCATTGCACTACTGGGTATTTATCCCAAAGATACAGATGTAGTGAAAAGAAGG
>NW_019157805.1:0-2110 GCF_002288905.1 Enhydra lutris kenyoni | reverse complement strand
TCAGTCATGGTAGGAGCCACATCAATGAAAGAAAATGGGACTCTGATAAAAAATTTCTCTTGTGACCCACTGACAATTGAAATAAACCACCACAGCAAGCGAAAACCTGTTAGAGCTGCTTCTACTTTTCTTCCTTATTCCTCTGTCAGACTCCCCTGCTGTCTTTCCTATGATGATTCACGAAGGAGATGTTTGCTGCCAGAAATCACTGATTTTGGCTTTGTGTTAGCTACCGTTCACTGGCGTAGCCCAAACTGCACAGCTAGTGCTGGAAGAGAGAATTAGAAGAAGGTATCTTGATGAATTTTTTATAAATATAATTACCTTCCCTGTAAGCCCAAACCTACAAGAGCAAATAGTTCAATTTTTATTTTGCTGTGGGGACAGTCAAAAAGGGAGTTGTCGACATCAATAGAAAATGAAAAGGCCTTCTGGTCCTCACCCTAAAACTTCTTTCTACAAGACAGAAACTTTAGTCCCCAGAATATTTGGAAAAAAATCAAAAGAACTTACACCGTGATTGAGAATGATGGGTTAATAAACTCTTCTGTTTTAAAGAAGTTATTTAATGTTTCCAATAAACTTTATAAAATGAGAGTAGAAAGAATATCCATTTTTAACCGAAAATTGAAATTCAGTGCTGCAACACTGAAGCTCTAATTTTTGTTGTTCATCAAGAACTTCATGTGACTTATGGGGTGCCTGGGTGGCTCAGGTGGTTAAGTGCCTGCCTTTGGCTCAGGTCATGATCCCAGGACCCTGGGATCCAGTCTTGCATCGGGCTCCTTGCTCAGCTGGGAACCTGCTTCTCCCTCTGCCTGATACTCTCCCTGCCTGTGGTCTCTCTCTCTTGCTCCCGTTCTCTCTGACAAATAAATAAATCAAATCTTTAAAAGAAAAAAAGAACTTCATGTGACATAAAAAGGTCTCATTTTAGAGCTTCCCAACCTAGATTGCTAACAAGCTAGCAGCTTGTTAGAAATCCAGATTCTTGGGCTCTCCTCCAGATAAACTGAACCAGAATCTGCATTTTAACAGGACTCTCAGGGGATTTGTATGCACATTCAAGTCTGAAAAGCCCGGTTTAGGGTAATAGTTCCCAGGCTTAGATCATTATCCTAATCACCCCTGTGTGGAGGCCTTAAGAAATATGGTAGAGATTCTGCTAATGAGCCTTTATTCAACACACTCTCTGGGTTACCAAACTTTTTCCTTGCTCCAGCAAGACATACTGACCAACATCCACAGCAAGCTGACTGCTCTTGGCTTGTAGCCCATTCTTTTGTATTCAACAGTTCTTCTGCACAATCTGCTTGATGTATATGCTGTGCTTGTTCCCAAATTTACTAATGATCCAGTGTAAATAATGCAAACTGATACAATGAGTGCAAAGAAAATAATACTGTTTGTTTATTTTTGTATGGAGACAAGGAAACTGTGATGGAAAAATTATAAAAATCGAAGAGTTCAGATTTCCTTACAAATGCCTTCAAGTCCTTCTTCTATTTCAAAGAAACTAAACCTGAAAATTGCATACCTGTACTGTGGATATGAAAATGCAAGAAAGATGGCTTTATGGTTCAATAAGTAGACCTATATGAAAAAAAGTCTTTACATTAAAAGTGTGTCAAATGGGTATACTTATATATTTTAGTTTCACATAAACTGTTACGCCTTAGAAATGCACATATTCCATTTTTTCTCCTGATTTTTTGCTTTCTGTAAAGTTTGTGTGGAACAACTCAAATATCAGTTGTAATTTTGTCAGGTAAGAGGGTTTTTAGTCCACATATTTCTGAATCTCATCCCGCTGAATTAGGGTGAGGCTTCGAATGTGTACTTTTAAAAAGATCTGGCTATTAGCTATGTTTGGAAATTATTTAATTAGAGAATTCTGACCGACCACCCAACAGTTACAGAAGGAGGAAGAATTCAGCAGGTCCAGATATTTAAAAAAATGTTACTAACATATTTATTTACTAGAGAATTTCCAGGACTTTTATAGTGAAAAAGGCTCAGCCGACTCCACAGATAATATTTTGGATATTGTCTACATTTCCCAGTATGATGTTTTTGAAGTTTTCCTGGGATTTGACCAGCTGGCCCCTCT
>NW_019157804.1:0-2111 GCF_002288905.1 Enhydra lutris kenyoni | reverse complement strand
TTTTTTTTTTTTCATCCAACTTATCAATTCCTTTTTTAAAATCTTTTTTTAAATTTCATCTTCACAGTCATATTCCATTCCCTGTTTATCCTTATTTTCAAATGTATGTGTGTGTGTGTGTGTGTGTGTGTATTTTTTTTTAATTCTTCTTCTTTCTTTAAAATTTTGGGAGGCAGTTTTGTCTAACAGATGAAAATACACCCAAAATCAAGTGTGTGGCTCTGTTCCATTCACCAGCCTAATCATATATATTTCTTTTTCCTTTCTTCTCTCCCCAGTTTCAGGTCTCTGTTGATTTGGTTAGTGTGTATTTTTCGGGGGTCATTGCTACCAGTTTAGTATTTTGTTCTCTCATTCAACTTTTCTTCTCTGGATAAAATGACAAGGCAGAAAAACTCACTTCCAAAAAAAGAAAAAAAAAAAAAGAAAAGAAAGAAAGAATGAAAGAAAGAAAAATGGGCAGTACTGACAGCTAGGGACCTGATCAATATGGACGGACATTAGTAAGATGTCAGAACTAGAGTTCAGAATGATGATTATAAAGATTCTACTTGGGCTGAAGAAAACATAGAAGATACTAGAGAATCCCTTTCTGGTGAAATAAACTAAAATCTAGCCAAGTTGAAATTTAAAAAAGCTATTAATGAGGTGTAATAAAAAATGAAGGCTCTTACTGCTAGCATAAATGAGGCAGAAGAGAGAGTGATAAGAAGACCAAATGATGGAGAATAAAGAAGCTGAGAAAAGGAGAGATAAGCAAATACTGGACCACAAGAGGAGAACTCGAGAGATAAGTAATATCATAAGACGAAACATTATTAGAATAATTGGGATCCCAGAAGAAGAAGAAAGAGAAAAGGGGGCAGAGGGTATATTGGAGCAAATTATAGTAGAGAATTTCCCTAATCTGTGGAAGGAAACAACATCAAAATCCAGAAGGCACAGAGAAACCCCCTCAAAAATCAATAAAAATAGGTCAACAGCCCATCATCTACTAGAAAAACTTACAAGTCTCAGAGACAAAGAAAACATCCTGAATGCAGGTCAGGACAAGAGGCCTGTAACATGCAATGGTATAAAAATTAGATTAGATTGGCAGCAGACTTATCCACAGAGACCTGGCAGGCCAGAAAGGACCGGCATGACCTATACAGAAATGAAACAAGAAAAATATGCAGCCAAGAATACTGAATCCAGCTAGGCTGTCATTGAAAATAGGAGGAGAGCTAAAAAGCATCCAGGACAACACCAAACCAGCCCTACAGGAAATATTGAAAGTGAAGTGGTCCTCTAAGCAAAGAAAGAGCCTAAAGGTAACAGATCAGAAAGGGACAGAGACAATATACACTAACAACAGTCACCTTACAGGCAATACAATGGCACTAAATTCATATCTTTCAATAGTTACCCTGAATGTAAAATGGGCCAAATGCCCCCAATCAAAAGACAGAGGGTACCAGAATAGATACAGAAAACAAGACCCATCAATATGCTGTCTGCAAGGAACTCATTTTATACCAAAAGATACCTCCAGATTTAAAGGGGGAGGGGACAATTTGCCATGCTAATCAACATGGGGTAGCAATCCTCATGGCAGACAAATTAGATTTTAAGTTAAGGACTATAATAAGAGAAGGGAAAAGACACTATATCATATGTAAAGTGTCTGTCCAATGAGAAGATATAACAATTGTAAATATCTATGCCCCTCACATGGGAGCAGCCAACTATATAAGCCAATTAATAACAAAATCAAAGAAATACATCAACAATAATACAACAATAGTAGGGGACTTCAACACCCTCCTCACTGGAATGGGCAGATCATCTAAGCAAAAGATCAACAAGGAAATAAAGACTTTAAATGACACACTGGACCAGATGGACATCACAGATATATTCAGAACATTCCATCCCAAAGCAACAGAATACTCATTCTTCTCTAGTGTACATGGAATATTCTCCAGAATAGATCACATGCTGGGTCACACATCAGGTCTCAACTGGTACCAAAAGACTGGGATTAGGGGCGCCTGGGTGGCTCAGTGGGCTAAAGCCTCTGCCTTTGGCTCGGGTCGTGATCCCGGAGTCCTGGGATCGAGCCCCACATC
>NW_019157803.1:0-2111 GCF_002288905.1 Enhydra lutris kenyoni | reverse complement strand
GATGTGGGGCTCGATCCCAGGACTCCGGGATCACGACCCGAGCCAAAGGCAGAGGCTTTAGCCCACTGAGCCACCCAGGCGCCCCTAATCCCAGTCTTTTGGTACCAGTTGAGACCTGATGTGTGACCCAGCATGTGATCTATTCTGGAGAATATTCCATGTACACTAGAGAAGAATGAGTATTCTGTTGCTTTGGGATGGAATGTTCTGAATATATCTGTGATGTCCATCTGGTCCAGTGTGTCATTTAAAGTCTTTATTTCCTTGTTGATCTTTTGCTTAGATGATCTGCCCATTCCAGTGAGGAGGGTGTTGAAGTCCCCTACTATTGTTGTATTATTGTTGATGTATTTCTTTGATTTTGTTATTAATTGGCTTATATAGTTGGCTGCTCCCATGTGAGGGGCATAGATATTTACAATTGTTATATCTTCTCATTGGACAGACACTTTACATATGATATAGTGTCTTTTCCCTTCTCTTATTATAGTCCTTAACTTAAAATCTAATTTGTCTGCCATGAGGATTGCTACCCCATGTTGATTAGCATGGCAAATTGTCCCCTCCCCCTTTAAATCTGGAGGTATCTTTTGGTATAAAATGAGTTCCTTGCAGACAGCATATTGATGGGTCTTGTTTTCTGTATCTATTCTGGTACCCTCTGTCTTTTGATTGGGGGCATTTGGCCCATTTTACATTCAGGGTAACTATTGAAAGATATGAATTTAGTGCCATTGTATTGCCTGTAAGGTGACTGTTGTTAGTGTATATTGTCTCTGTCCCTTTCTGATCTGTTACCTTTAGGCTCTTTCTTTGCTTAGAGGACCACTTCACTTTCAATATTTCCTGTAGGGCTGGTTTGGTGTTGTCCTGGATGCTTTTTAGCTCTCCTCCTATTTTCAATGACAGCCTAGCTGGATTCAGTATTCTTGGCTGCATATTTTTCTTGTTTCATTTCTGTATAGGTCATGCCGGTCCTTTCTGGCCTGCCAGGTCTCTGTGGATAAGTCTGCTGCCAATCTAATCTAATTTTTATACCATTGCATGTTACAGGCCTCTTGTCCTGACCTGCATTCAGGATGTTTTCTTTGTCTCTGAGACTTGTAAGTTTTTCTAGTAGATGATGGGCTGTTGACCTATTTTTATTGATTTTTGAGGGGGTTTCTCTGTGCCTTCTGGATTTTGATGTTGTTTCCTTCCACAGATTAGGGAAATTCTCTACTATAATTTGCTCCAATATACCCTCTGCCCCCTTTTCTCTTTCTTCTTCTTCTGGGATCCCAATTATTCTAATAATGTTTCGTCTTATGATATTACTTATCTCTCGAGTTCTCCTCTTGTGGTCCAGTATTTGCTTATCTCTCCTTTTCTCAGCTTCTTTATTCTCCATCATTTGGTCTTCTTATCACTCTCTCTTCTGCCTCATTTATGCTAGCAGTAAGAGCCTTCATTTTTTATTACACCTCATTAATAGCTTTTTTAAATTTCAACTTGGCTAGATTTTAGTTTATTTCACCAGAAAGGGATTCTCTAGTATCTTCTATGTTTTCTTCAGCCCAAGTAGAATCTTTATAATCATCATTCTGAACTCTAGTTCTGACATCTTACTAATGTCCGTCCATATTGATCAGGTCCCTAGCTGTCAGTACTGCCCATTTTTCTTTCTTTCATTCTTTCTTTCTTTTCTTTTTTTTTTTTTCTTTTTTTGGAAGTGAGTTTTTCTGCCTTGTCATTTTATCCAGAGAAGAAAAGTTGAATGAGAGAACAAAATACTAAACTGGTAGCAATGACCCCCGAAAAATACACACTAACCAAATCAACAGAGACCTGAAACTGGGGAGAGAAGAAAGGAAAAAGAAATATATATGATTAGGCTGGTGAATGGAACAGAGCCACACACTTGATTTTGGGTGTATTTTCATCTGTTAGACAAAACTGCCTCCCAAAATTTTAAAGAAAGAAGAAGAATTAAAAAAAAATACACACACACACACACACACACACATACATTTGAAAATAAGGATAAACAGGGAATGGAATATGACTGTGAAGATGAAATTTAAAAAAAGATTTTAAAAAAGGAATTGATAAGTTGGATGAAAAAAAAAAAA
>NW_019157802.1:0-2112 GCF_002288905.1 Enhydra lutris kenyoni | reverse complement strand
TGTGATCTCTCCTCTTTCATTCATGATTTTATTTATTTGGGTCCTTTCTCTTTTCTTTTTGATAAGTCTGACCAGGGGTTTATCAATCTTATCAATTCTTTCAAAGAACCAGCTCCTAGTTTCATTGATTTACTCTATTATTTTTTGTTTGTTTCTATTTCATTGATTTCTGCTCTGAACTTTATGATTTATCTTCTTCTGCTGGGTTTAGGGTTTCTTTCTTGTTCTTTTTCCAGCTCCTTTAGGTGTAGGGTTAGGTTGTGTACTTGAGACCTTTCTTGTTTCTAGAGAAAGGCTTGTACTGCTATATATTTTCCTCTCAGGACTGCCTTTGCTGTGTCCCAAAGATTTTGAATCATTGTGTTTTCATTATCATTTGTTTTCATGGATTTTTCAATTCTTTAATTTCCTGGTTGACCCATTCATTCTTTAAAAGGATGCTGTTTAGTTTCCATGTATTTGTGTTCTTTCCAAATTTCCTATTGTGATTGAGTTCTAGCTTCAGATCATTGTGGTCCAAAAATATGCAGGGAATGATCCCAATCTTTTGATACCAGTTGAGAGCTGATTTAGGACCGAGGATGTGATCTATTCTGGAGAATGTTCCATGTGCACTAGAGTAGAATGTGTATTCTGTTGCTTTGGGATGAATTATTATGAATATAACTGTGATGTCCATCTGGTCCAGTGTGTCATTTAGGCCATTATTTCCTTGTTGATCTTTTGTTTGAATGATCTGTCCATTTCAGTGAATGAAGTGTTAAAGTTCCCTACTATTATTGTATTACTGTTGATGTGTTTGTTAGATTTTGTTATTAATGGGTTTATATAGTTGGCTGCTCCCACATTGGGGCATAGATATTTAAAATTGTTAGATCTTCTTGTTGGACATATCCTTTGAATATGATATAGTGTCCTTCCTCATCTCTTATTATAGTCTTTGGTTTAAAATCTAATTGATCTGAGGTAAGGATTGCCACCCCTGCTTTCTTCTGATGTCCAGTAGCATGCTAAATTGTTTTCCACCCTCTCACTTTAAATCTGGAGATATCTTCGGGTCTAAAATGAGTTTCTTCTAGGCATTTATAGATGGCTTTTGTTTTTTATCCATTCTGATAACCTGCGTCTTTTGGTTGTTGGGGCATTTAGCCAATTAACATTCAGGGTAACTATTGAGAGATATGAATTTAGTGCCATTGTATTGCCTGTAAGGTGACTGTTGTTGTATATTGTCTCTGTTCCTTTCTGATCTACTACTTTTAAGCTCTCTCTTTGCTTAGAGGACCCTTTTCAATATTTCCTGTAGAGCTGGCTTGCTGTTTGCAAATTCTTTCAGTTTTCGTTTGTCCTGGAAGCTTTTAATCTCTCCTTCTATTTTCAATGATAGTCTAGCTGGATATAATATTCTTGGCTGCATGTTTTTCTCGTTTAGTGCTCTGAACAAATCATGCCAGCTCTTTCTGGCCTGCCAGGTCTCTGTGGATAAGTCTGCTGCCAATCTAATATTTTTACCATTGTATGTTACAGACTTCTTTTCCTGGGCTGCTTTTAGGATTTTCTCTTTGTCACTAAGACTCATAAATTTTACTATTAGGTGACTGGGTGTGGACTTATTCTTGTTGATTTTGAGGGGGGTTCTCTGAACCTCCTGGATTTTGATGCTTGTTCCCTTTGCCATATTAGGGAAATTCTCTCCAATAATTCCCTCCAATATACTTTGTGCTCCCTTCTCTCTTTCTTCTTCTGCTGGAATCCCAATGATTCTAATGTTTTTTCGTCTTATGGTGTCACTTTTCTCGAATTCTCCCCTCATAGTCCAGTAGCTGTTTGTCCCTCTTTTGCTCAGCTTCTTTATTCTATGTCATTTGGTCTTCTATGTCGCTAATTCTTTCTTCTGCCTCATTTATCCTAGCAGTGAGAGCCTCCATTTTTTTATTGCACCTCATTAATAGCTTTTTTTATTTCAACTTGGTTAAATTTTAGTTCTTTTGTTTCTCCAGAACGGGCTTTTATATCTCCTGAGAGGATTTCTCTAATATCATCTATGACTTTTTCAAGCCCGGTTAGAACCTTGAGAATTGTCATTCTGAACTCTAGATCTGACATATTACC
>NW_019157801.1:0-2114 GCF_002288905.1 Enhydra lutris kenyoni | reverse complement strand
GTCCTTACGGGGGCAGAAATGCAGCTCTGGAAGTGACCGGAAGCCCGTCTACCCTCTCACCAATCCCGAAACCTCCCCCGTTCATCTCAGGAAGCTTGTAGATGTCCTAAAAGATGTGGATTTAGGAACCCAAGTCCTTCCCAGAGAAATTTGCATTCTCTGAGTTTACATAGTAAATGTTCTTCCCAAAGGAAGAAGCTAAGGGCCATCTTTTTGAAATGCAAACTTCAGGCAAATAATTCTTACCAGAATCACAGAAAAGAAAGGCTATTTGAAAACTAGGGAAAATCTTAAAATCTTAATAATTGTTAGTGCAGAGTGTGAGTGATCGGAGGAGGTGATCCTAATCTGTTCTGTGGGTCAGAAACGCCGCTGTGTTTCAACTGTTCTTTTACAAGCTATGGAGTGTTTCATTATTGAACTTGTCTCATGGCTAAAATTCTAAAGTCAAATTGAAGAATGTACTTTTATGTATGTCTGTATGGTTGGGTGTTCCTGTATACATGCCTGTGAGGGACGTATGAAAGTTTTCTATTTCTAGACGGTATTTCCAAATATTAATTTGTAAACAGCTCTACTGGGCTTAAAGAAAAAGCAGCCCTTACACAAGTGTGCTCTTAGAAAAATAGGAACTAACCCCAATGTTTTTCAAAATGTGATCAAGGGTAACCTGAACCTTGGGCGTGTATTTCACAGGTGACATCTGGTCCGTTGCTAACTCCGGAGACCTCGGAACCAAAGGGACCAGGAACAGAAGGCGTGAGGCAGGCGGTTTCCTCCAGAGACGCTGAATCAAGGAGGTTTCTTTCTACTGGATATTCACCGACCCCTGTCTTACAGGCCTCACAAACATTAACTTGAAATGGATTAAAGACTTAAATGTACGACCTGAAAGCTCTAGAAGGAAAAATAGGAAAAAAGCTCCTTGATGTGGTCTTGGTGATGATTTTATGGAAGTCGCACCTACAGCACCAGCAAGGACAGAAAACTACCAGGATCACACCAACCTGAAAAGCTCTACACAACAGAAACCATCAACAAAGTGAAAAGAAACCTACAGAGTGGGAAAAATACTTGCAAACCACACATCTCATAGGAGGTTAATATCCAAAATCTAGAAAATAACTACTACAACTCAGTAGCAAAAAACAATCCAATTTAAAAGAATAAAAGGGCAAGAGAACTGATAGACATTTTCCCAAAGATACACAAATGGCCAATAGCTACATGAAAAATGTTCAACATCACTCGTCGGATTAAAGCCATGAGAGGTACCACCTCACACCTGCTCACATAGCCACGATCCGGGTGACAAGGGGTAACAAGTGGGGGCACAGGTATGCAGGAGAGGGAGGGAACGTGCGTGTGTGGGTGAGATTGTAAGATGGTAGAGCTACTACGGGATGCAGTTACTCAAAAATTAAAACTAGACTTACCCAATGACTGAGCACTCCCACATCGGAGAATGCACCCGAGGGAAATGCACAAACTCACAGAGCTGCCTGTCCCAGCGCACCTGTGGCTCAGTCGTTAAGGGTCTGCCTCCGGCTCAGGTTACGCCTCAGTGTCCTGGGATCGAGTCCTGCGTCGGGCTCCCCGCTCTGCGGCAAGCCTGCTTCTCCTCCCACTCTTGTCCCTCTCGCTGCCTCTATAAATAAATAAAATCGTAAAAAAGCCATCTGTCCCCCCATGGCTAGAGCAGCATTATTTACATCGACAACGAGACATCACTCAGCCATCAAACAACGAGGACCTTTGGGATGAACGGATCCTGAAGGCCCTGTGCTCAGTCAGAGGAAGTCCAGTACTGTACGATCTCATTTATTTGTAGAATTAATAATAATAAGCCACGCTAAACTCAGAAAAATCAGATTTGTGGTTACCAGAGGTGGGCAGAGGGGACACTGCAGAAGGTGGTGGAAAAGGACAGACTTGCCTGAGACAAATGCGGACGGGGCAGTGCGTACAACACAACGGGACTGTAACGGCACGGTGTGGTACACAGATGAGAGGTTCCGAGAACAGATCCCGGGAGTTCTCATCCCGAGGGGGATTTTTTCTTCTTATGGCATCTACATGCGACGGTGGCTGTTCACCACAACTAGCGATCCTGT
>NW_019157800.1:1344-2115 GCF_002288905.1 Enhydra lutris kenyoni | reverse complement strand
AATGAAGTCCCAAAAGTTCATTTTTGCTTTTGTTTCCTTTGCCTTTGGAGACATATCTTGAAAGAAGTTGCTGTGGCTGATATCGAAGAGGTTACTGCCTATGTTCTCCTCTAGGATACTGATGGATTCCTGTCTCACGTTGAGGTCTTTTATCCATTTTGAGTTTATCTTTGTGTATGGTGAAAGAATGGTCGAGTTTCATTCTACATATAGCTGTCCAATTTTCCCAGCACCATTTATTGAAGAGACTGTCTTTTTTCCACTGTATATTTTTTCCTGCTCTGTCGAAGATTATGTGACCATAGAGTTGAGGGGCCATAACTGGGTTCTCTACTCTGTTCCACTGGTCTATGTGTCAGTTTTTATGCCAGTACCATGCTGTCTTGGTGATCACAGCTTTGTAGTAAAGCTTGAAATCCGGTACCATGATGCCGCCAGTTTTATTTTTGTTTTTCAACATTTTCTTAGCGATTCGGGGTCTCTTCTGATTCCATACAAATTTTAGGATTCTTTGCTCCAGCTCTTTGAAAAAGACTGGTGGAATTTTGATCAGAATGGCATTAAAAGTATAGATTGCTCTAGGCAGTATAGACATTTTAACAATGTTTATTCTTCTGATCCAAGAGCATGGAATGAACTTCCATCTTTTTGTGTCTTCTTCAATTTCTTTCATGAGTGTTCTATAGTTCCTCGAGTATAGATCCTTTACCTCTTTGGTTAGGTTTATTCCCAGGTATCTTATGGTTCTTGGTGCTATAGTAAATGGAATCG
>NW_019157800.1:0-1244 GCF_002288905.1 Enhydra lutris kenyoni | reverse complement strand
GCTTTACCTCTTTGGTTAGGTTTATTCCCAGGTATCTTATGGTTCTTGGTGCTATAGTAAATGGAATCGATTCTCTAATTTTCCTTTCTGTATTTTCATTGTTAGTGTATAAGAAAGCCACTTAATTTCTGTACATTGACTTTGTATCCTGCCATGTTACTGAATTGCTGTATGAGTTCTAGTAGTTTGGGGGTGGAGTCTTTTGGGTTTTCTATATATAGTATCATGTCATCTGCGAAGAGAGAGAGTTTGACTTCTTCATTGCCAATTTGGATACCTTTTATTTCTCTTTGTTGTCTGATAGCTGTTGCTAGGACTTCTAATACAATGTTGAACAAGAGTGGTGAGAGTAGGCATCCTTGTTGTGTTCCTGATCTCAATGCGAAGGCTGCATTTTTCCCATTGAGGATGATATTTGCTGTGGGTCTTTCATAGATAGATTTTATGAAGTTCAGGAATGTTCCCTCTATCCCTATACTTTGAAGTGTTTTAATCAGGAATGGATGCTGGATTTTGTCAAATGCTTTTTCTGCATCAATTGAGAGGACCATGTGGTTCTTCTCTCTTCTCTTACTGATTTGTTCTATCACATTAATTGATTTGCGAATGTTGAACTATCCTTGTAACCCAGGGATGAATCCTACCTGGTCATGGTGGATAATCTTTTTAATGTGCTATTGGATCCTGTTTGCTAGGATCTTGTTGAGAATCTTAGCATTCATATTCATCAGTGATATTGGTCTGAATTTCTCCTTTTTGGTAGGGTCTTTGCCTGGTTTGGGGATCAGGGTAATGCTGGCTTCATAAAAAGTGTCTGAAAGTTTTCCTTCTGCTTCAATTTTTTGAAACAGCTTCAGGAGAATAGGTGTTATTTCTTCTTTGAAAGTTTGGTAGAATTCCCAGGGAATCCATCAGGTCCTGGGCTCTTGTTTTTTGGGAGGTTTTTGATCACTGCTTCAATCTCGTTAGTAGGTTTTGGTCTATTCAGGTTGTCAGTTTCTTCCTGGTTCAATTTTGGGAGTTTATAGTTTTCCAGGAATGCATCCATTTCATCTAGGTTGCTTAGCTTATTGGCATATAACTGTTGATAATAACTTCTGATGATTGTTTCTACTTCCTTGGTGTTAGTTGTGATCTCTCCCTTTTCATTCATAATTTTATAAATTTGAGCTTTCTTTTCTTTTGGATTAGTGTGGCCAATGGTTTATCGATCTTATTGATTCTTTCAAAAAACCACCTTCTAG
>NW_019157799.1:0-2120 GCF_002288905.1 Enhydra lutris kenyoni | reverse complement strand
GCTTCGCAGTTCCAAGGGATCTGAGTTGACGGAGGTTCTCAGTCAGAAGGGTCACAATGCTGCGTGGTGTCCAGGGAGACCTTAGAATGTGGCGGTAGCTCTGGGGCCATGCAGGAACCTCCTAGCCTGTGGGGGGGACCCCGTTCCCAAGAGCAAAGTTTCCTTCTCGGGACCAGATGGGTTCTACTGTATGGCTCAGGGACCACACGTTGGGCCACATGAAGGTTTTCCAGAACAGGCCGGAGAGACAGAGGCCTGAAAACCTAAGCTAGGTTTTGGATGAGGTCCTAGGGTCATGTCAGGTTTAATCTTCGGACTCAGGCCCATTGACGTGCGTGTCTTCCTGGAGGTAGGTGCTGACGGTGTCTCATACTGCGCCTTTATTACGGAGTGGCCTATGAAATTGGGGTGGGTCCAGGTGCCTTGCAGGTGCCTCCCATTCTGGATGGTGTGGGCAAGTGAGACGGGCAGAGTTTCCTCGGGAGAGCAGGCCCAGTGATGCGGTCTGGTTCTGGGGGTCTCATCCTGGAGGGCATGTGGTCAATGCTTTGGGAACGAAGTCTTCAGACAGCAACTCAGGGAAGAATTAGGGGCGAGGTTATGGCAGGCCCGATGTGCAGACCCTGAAAGCAGCTCCTCAGGATTTGAAATTCGGGTGTCTGGGAGGCAGGAGCAGAGGCTTTTCTCTCTGGACTGTATACCTAGGATGGTCTCGGAATGGACGGGTGAGCACATGGGTCCGTTGGATATTCTCCCTTTCTGGGGATTCTGCCAGGCTCCCAAGAGTTTGGTGTTTTTCTGGGGGAAGGGAAGAGTGCTCTTTTCCATCTCAGGGGTCCTGCCCAAACAGGGATTCCAGAGACGGATTGTGGGTCAAGTGGCCTAGACAACCCCACCAAGGGTTAGGATTTGGGACTAGGGGCACAATAGGTTCTCTCTGTGGGATCCTGGTCAGCCCCGACAGGCTGTGCTTGAAAGGAGTCTCAGGCGAAGAGTCACAATGCCTTTTTGTGCCCAGTTGCCCATCCTGAGTGGGCGTGGTTTCATGGGCCATACAGGTGGCTCCCACTCTGAAAGTAGTACCACCATATCAACATCCACTTTCCTGCCATAGGGAAGGAGGAGTACTCTGTTGTGCTTCAGTTAAACACAAGGGCAGGGTTTTGCACTAACTTCTGGGGTCAGATACCTGCATACCCAGGTTGGATGGAAATAACGGGCTCGGGCCAAGGCAGTTCCCACCAGCAGGATATGGGTCCCGCTATCTGGCTGGCCGACAGGAGATTGGGTCTCCGGCTGTGTTACACAGAGCTTTAGTTTACAGGGCGACCTATGATATCAGGGTGCCCCTGAGGGCCGTGTGGTTGGACGCTCATAGGGGGTTTGGGCAGACTTGTAGGACATTTCTTCTTTCTGTTGGCCAGGTACAAGGCAGCTTTGTGACTCCAGAATTCCCAAGGTGGAGGGCCTGATGGCAAAGCTTGTGAGGATCGAAAACTGAAAACACAAGCTATGGTTATGTTCAGTGCCGAGGGAATGACAGTTCCATTGTGCAGCAGCTGTTTCAAGATCTCCAGCACCTGAGAATGGGCGAGGGTGAGATGTCTGCTCACACTGGAATTTGTATCCATGATGGCCAACGAATGCTCGGGTGGCCTCAAGAAGCCTTGGAGGCTTATCCAAGCTGGAGCTTGTGAGCTGCTCCAAACATCAAGGTGTCCTTCTGCGGGACAGGGGAAGTCAGCTTAGAGGTCTCCCACATGGAAAGATTCGACAGCAGAGCTCTCCAAATGGATGCCTGGAAACTCCACCTCCGTTACCAGTGAAACCTAGGAACAGGGCAGCTTTGATCTAGTGGCTCTGCTTCGCAGTTCCAAGTATCTGAGTTGACGGAGGTTCTCAGTCTAACGGGTCACAATGATGCTTGGGGTCCAAGGAGTTCGTAGAAAGTGGCGGTAGCTCTGGGGCCATGCAGGAACCTCCTAGCCTGTGGGTGAGACCCCATTCCCAAGAGCAAAGTTTCCTTCTCGGGACCAGAGGGCTTCTACTCTATGGCTCAGGGACCACACGGTCGGCCATATGTTGGTTTTCCAGAACAGGCCGGAGGGACAGAGGCCTGA
>NW_019157798.1:0-2120 GCF_002288905.1 Enhydra lutris kenyoni | reverse complement strand
TTAAAAACATTCTGACCAATTTCCAGCTATGTATTTTTGGGTGTAACCGTTTTATTGAAGTCCTTGCCACATTGTGACTTCATTGTTTTGGATCAGGTGGGATAGACATTCAGTTGCACTGCTTTACTTGAGGTTTCCCAGTGTTTCCAAAGGAACTTATTGTGGAGAGTGTTGCTTCCCTATTTTACATTCTTGGAGCTTTCGTTGGAAATCAGTTGACTACATATGTGTGGGTTTTTTTTTCCTAGGTTTTCTACTCTGTTCCATTGATCTGTGTGTCTGTCTGTCGGTCGATACCATACAATTTCTACAACTTTGTAATACATTTTTAATTCATAAAGCATGATACCTCCAGGTTTGTTTTTTTCTCCAGATGGCTTTGGATATTCAGGGCCCTTTAAGGTATTATTCACTCTGTAGGACTATTGTTTTTATTTCTAAAAATGGTATTAGATCTTGATGGAGTTTTCACTGAATATTTAGATTGTTTATGCAGTGTGGACTTTGGATTACATATATTCCATGTCTCCATCAGTATGGGATGTCCAGACTTAATTCTGTCTTCTTCAAATTCTTTCATTGATGATTTAAATTTTCATTATTCAGGTCTTTCCCTCCGTGTGAAAATAATTATTATGCATTTTATTCTTTTTGAGTGATTATCAATTACAAATAATTCCTGTCGTTGATAGCATGTTATTCATGTATAGAGATGAAACTCATTTTTGTATATAGAATCTGTGTCCTTAAGTTTAGGACTTAATCCATCTGTTAGTTCTACAAGGATTTTTGTAGAGTCATTAAAAGTTCAATATATGACACCATCTTCTCCTAATAAGTAAAAAATAAGCTGGGAATATAAATTCATGTCATCTGACTGGGAAAACAGGATACAGATTTGCTGAGTGATAGTTTTCAAATTGTCTAAAATGTTTTATGTTTAGTGTAAGCAAAGGAATCCATAAATATGGCTTGTTTTCTTTTATTGCTTTCTTTCAACCAAATATACAGAGCTGTGATGTGGACCAGTTATTTCCCACACTATCCCACCATACACCCTGTGCCTCTTGGGAAGCATCCACAATTCTCCCTACTTTCTATCCTGAAACCCAGGGCCTGACTCAGCTACTCAGAAACTATTTCTCGAAATAGTGCATTTGGGAAAAAGCCCATTTCTGCAGATTTCCTAGAAGACATACTCCGAAAAGTTGAATTTTATGGAACTGTTTTAATCTCTCTGTGAATCCTTGAAGATGCACAACATTGACTGGCTTGTTTTGCAGACAGTTCAAGGAATTCCTGCAATGTCACCTGTGGCCACCAGAGGTGGGTGTGTGCTCTTAACAAGGACACTGCTCCACCTCCACAGAAGATACAAGTTAACTTCCTTTTGGACTTCCTTCATAATCTCAGCGAATTTCTTCAAAGATAGAATAAATCTTATTCCACAGATTCTTGCGGATCTATTGACAAGTCCCTACAAGTGACAACCTAAGGTACTACGGTGACTAAACAGCATCCGTTCTTACACATACAAATACATAAAATTATAAATGACTGAATGAAGGTCCGTGGACCCTCCCCTCAGAGGAGACAGAAAGTGAACATCAAATGGGTCACAGAAGTACATTTAAGAGCTAAAGCTATAAACCTCAGGGAAGAAAGCCTGAGAAGAAATCTTCCTGACCTTAGCTTTGTCATCTGTTTCTTAAGGATGATACCAGAATCAACAAGTGAAGAACAGGTACATGGGTAAATTGGTCACTGACACAGATGTCTTTCGTCTGGACTCCACATGTGCTCCCAGGCACCAGGCAGGAACTGTATGAGTCATTTCTTTCTACATCCCACTTATCAGTACCCATTACATTCTCCAATATAAGGATGGGGTCTATAGCTTCAGAGCCCTGCCTGGGGTCACTCAGCTACAAAGATGCCGATCAGGGGCTGGAACTGCTGTCTCTCTGCCATTGGACTCTGTGTTCCATCCACACGGTTCGCCCCTGGAACTCAGAGGTGCACAAAGCTCCACATCCAACCCCGAGGCCTGGAGACCTCACTGAATTCAAGGGGCAGTGATGCTACCTCTGACTGGGGCTTGTCCTGGCTCTGTTGTCTGA
>NW_019157797.1:0-2121 GCF_002288905.1 Enhydra lutris kenyoni | reverse complement strand
TCCTACAGGTCTGCCCAAAACCCCAAATGAGCGTCCAACCACACGGCGCTCAAGGGCACCCTGATATCATAGGTCGCCCTGTGAACTAATGCTCTGTGTAACACAGCCCGAGACCCAATCTCCTGTCGGCCAGCCAGATAGCGGGACCCATATCCTGCAGGTGGGAACTGCCTTGGCCCGAGCCTGTTATTTCCATCCAACCTGGGTATGCAGGTATCTGACCCCAGAAGGTAGTGCAAAACCCTGCCTTTGTGTGTGTCTGAAGCACAGCAGAGTACTCCTCCTTCCGCATGGCAGGAAAATGGATGTTGATATGGTTGTACTACTTTCAGAGTGGGAGCCACCTGCATGGCCCATGTGACCACGCCCACTCACGAGGGGCAACTGGGCCCAAACAGGGATTGTGACTCTTAGCCTGAGACCCCTTTCAAGCACAGCCTGTCGTGGCTGGACTAGGATCCCATAGAGAGAACCTATTGTGCACCTAGACCCAAATCCTAACCCTTGGTGGGGTTGTCCAGGCCACGTGACCCACAACCCGTCTCTGGAATCCCTGTATGGGCAGGACCCCTGAGATGGAAAAGAGCACTCTTCCCTTCCCCCAGAGAAACACCAAACTCTTGGGAGCCTAGCAGAATCCCCAGAAAGGGAGAATATCCCATGGACCCATGTGCTCACCCGTCTATTCCGAGACCATCCTACGTATACAGTCCAGAGAGAAAAGCCTCTGCTACTTCCTCCCATGCACCCGAATTTCAAATCCTAAGGAGCTGCTTTCAGGGTCTGCACATCGGGCCTGCCATAACCTCGCCCCTAATTCTTCCCCGAGTTGCTGTCGATAGATCGTTCCCAAAGACTTGACCACGTGCCCTCCAGGATGGGACCCCCAGAACCACACCGCATCACTGGGCCAGCTCTCCCGAGGAAACTCTGCCCGTCTCAGTTGCCCAAACCATCCAGAACGGTAGAAACCTGCAAGGCACCTGAACCCACCGCAATTTCATAGGCCGCTCTGGATTAAATGCGCAGTATGAGACACCGTCAGCAACTACCTCCAGGAAGAACACACGTCAATGGGCCTGAGTCCGAAGATTCAACCTGACATGCCCCTAGGACCTCATCCAAAACCTAGCTTAGGATTTCAGGCCTCTGTCCCTCCGGCCTGTTCTGGAAAACCAACATATGACCCAACGTGTGGTCCCTGAGCCATACAGTAGAACCCCTCTGGTCCCGAGAAGGAAACTGGGCTCTTGGGAACGGGGTCCCACCCACAGGCTAGGAGGTTCCTGCATGGGCCCAGAGCAACCGCCACATTCTAAGGTCTCCCTGGACACCAAGCAGCATTGTGACCCGTCAGACTAAGAACCTCCGTCATCTCAGATCCCTTGGAACTGAGAAGCAGAGCCACTGGATCAAAGCTGCCCTGTTCCTAGGCTTCAGTGGTAACGGAGTGGAGTTTCCAGGCATCCATTCAGAGAACTCTGGTATCGAATCTATCCATATGGGGACCGTGGAGCCCTCTAACTGGACTTGCCCTGTCCCGCTGAAGAACACCTTGCTGTTTGGAGCAGCTCACAAGCTCCAGCTTGGGAAAGCCGCCACAGCTTCTTGAGGCAGCACGAGAATTCGTTGGCCATCATGGATTCAAATTCCAGCGTGAGCAGACATCTCACACTCGATCGTCCGGAGGTGCTTGAGATCTCGAAAAAGACGCTGCACATAGGAACTGTTATGGCCTCGGCACTGAACATAAGCATAGCTTTGTTTTCAGACTTCCATCCTCACACACCTTGACAGCAGGCCATCCATATTGGGAATTCTGGAAAAACAAAGCTGCCTTCTGCCTGCGCACCGGAAGGAAGAAATGCCCTACGGGTCTGCCCAAAATCCCCAGATGAGGGTCCAGCAGCATGGCCCTCAATGGCACCCTGATATCATAGGCCACCCTGTTAACTGATGCTCTGTGTGACACAGCCCGAGCCCCGGCCTCCTGTCATCCAGCCACATAGCGCGACCCATATCCTGCAGGTGGGCTCTCTCTTGGTCAGAGCCCGTCATCTCCTGCAAACCTGGATATGCATGTATCTGACCCCAGAAGGTAGCGCAAATCCCTGCCTATGG
>NW_019157796.1:0-2121 GCF_002288905.1 Enhydra lutris kenyoni | reverse complement strand
AGCAACTGGTGATGTAAATTTACCAGAAAGAGAACTCCAATATGGAAGAAAATAGAGCCCCAATTAGGACAGCTGCCCAGGATAGAGGATCTTCAGGAGAAAGAAAGTGCTCCAGAGAATGAACAGTCTTTATAGGATAATATGCTTTTCTACATCTTGGAAAAGCTAAAAAAAAATGTAGATGAGCATATAGGTAGAAATCCTAAGTTTTAACATCAAGGAATTCGGAGAGTAGGAGCACTGATTGATATCTCAAGGACAAGATGGTTTTCCTTTAGGCTACTCATTCACAAAGCAGGTGTACAATGCATGCGTGGTGGGCCATAAATCAGACTTCCGGTTTGAACAAAGTTTATATACAGTCATGCTGACTTAGAAAGAAGCCTAAAATGGCTTCCTTAGAGAGTTTTTCTCTCATCACAATCTTAAAAAAGAAAAAAAAAACTACTTTCGGGGGGCTGGCTCAGTTGGAAGAGCATACACCTCTTGATTTGCAGGTCGTGAGTCTGAGCTGCATATTAAGTATAAAGATTACTTACATACTCACTTACACAAATACAAAATAAGTAAATACACACATGCATACACAGGAAAAAAAAAACTCAAGGAACACTTCTGCTTTCTTTTGAACTGGTTACTGTTGCTTCTTCAGCAAAATTGTCTCTGAATTTTCATGTGGTCTGTGACATTGCTGACCCCCATGGTAGATAGTAAATAGTATCAAATTGTTGTACAAATGAAATATTCACCATCAACTTGCTTTAGGAACAGAAATTACCTATTCACTTTTTCACTAAAGATGAACTTCTTCCATTTTAGCTCATTGCTCCTAAAAATAAATTTTTGCAAAGTTTAAGGAAGAAAGATATTCCCAGACAAAACAAATAGTTGCAGATTTAAACAATATAATATATGGTCAAGCCACTCCAGCAAGAGCATGCAAATTATTCTTTATACGCTGTGTGGCAGCCTCAATTTCTTGCTCTTACTTCACGCACAACCCATTGGTAATTCTCAAGTTCCTCACTATCTCCATCTACTGGTCACTTGTTGTATATTATTGCATGCCGCAGCCTATGGAAAGAACCCTATCAGTATTTATGGGCTGCTTTAGAGCAGCAAATAACCTGCCAACAGGATATGCATGTGTAAGCGGTCCTATCCCTTGTATGTGAGTGTAATTTGTCTTTCAGTGATCCCTCTGCACACTGTCTTTGACAGAAAAGTAACAGTTCTATTTTACTTAAAAAAGGATGAACAAAGGAAGCACAGGAAAAGTCTTGTCTTCTTCCAGATTTAACGTTGGTTAAAGTAAAACCACTGCTCACTATGCATACATCTTATACTCCATGAGCTAAAAGCATGACCGAAGTTGGAGGTCTCCCAAACCAATCTCACTGACGTTAATTCAATTATCACTCATTATAAATAAAAAGTAAAAAAAAAAAACAAAAACAAAAACAAAAAAAACAAACAAACAAACAAAAAAACTAAGACCATTACCAGAGGAGACAGGATGCTGAGACAAACAGAATGAACCAAGACATACGGATACCCTGTGGGTGAGAATCTAGTTATCTGTGCCTTTAGTAGTGTAGTCCTTGACTTAGTGGATAAAAGTCTGGGGCAGAACTGATTTCCAGGTCATCAGCTGCCTGGATGTCTAGCTGAATGCTGGAACAACAGAATATTTGCACTGGTCTTGAGTTTTGTTCTGTTGTTGTTTTCAAACAAGTGTTATTAACTGAACAACCAAGGAGCAGGAGCAAGTTGAGATTTCATCAAACCTACAGGACTGACTATAGTGGGGCTATTTACCAATAAATGTTGGAATGTGTTAGATATTTCCTTTAGAAACTTGATTTCTTTTTATCATTATTATTATCACTTACTTTTTATTTTAATTCCAGTATAGTTAACACACAGTGTTACATTAGTTTCAAGTGTACCATATAGTGACTCAACACTCAAGACTTGGTTTCCTATGTCAGTTGAGTGGGGTGAGTGGAACCTCACCAAATCTAACTTACTAACATCTAACTTCTGACTGGAGAGCTTCACTCCACTTTTGCATGTACTTTAGGATATATTTTATTAGAGTTGCCTTCCTTCCAAAATTCT
>NW_019157795.1:0-2121 GCF_002288905.1 Enhydra lutris kenyoni | reverse complement strand
CTTTTCACTACATCTGTATCTTTGGGGTAAATACTCAGTAATGCAATGGCAGGGTCATACGGAAGCTCTATTTTTAATTTCTTGAGGAATCTCCACACAATTTTCCAAAGGGGCTGCACCAACTTGCATTCCCACCAACCTTGTAAGAGGGTTCCCCTTTCTCCACATCCTCTCCAACACCCGTTGTTTCCTGTCTTGTTAATTTTGGCCATTCTAACTGGTGTAAGGTGGTACCTCAATGTGGTTTTGATTGGAATCTCCCTGATGACTAGTGATGATGAACACTTTTTCATGTGTCTGATAGCCATTTGTATGTCTTCATTGGAGAAGTGTCTGTTCATATCTTCTGCCCATTTTTTTATATGATTGTCTGTTTTGTGTGTATTGAGTTTCAGGAATTCTTTATAGATCCTGGATATCAACCTTTTGTCTGTACTGTCATTTGCAAATATCTTCTCCCATTCCGTGGGTTGCCTCTTTGTTTTGTTGACTGTTTCCTTTGCTGTGCAGAAGCTTTTGACCTTGATGAAGTCCCAAAAGTTCATCTTTGCTTTTGTTTCCTTTGCCTTTGGAGACATATCTTGAAAGAAGTTGCTGTGGCTGAAATCGAAGAGGTTACTGCCTATGTTCTCATCTAGGACTCTGATGGATTCCTGTCTCACGTTGAGGTCTTTTATCCATTTTGAGTTTATCTTTGTGTACGATGTAAGAGAATGGTCGAGTTTCATTCTTCTACATATAGCTGTCCAGTTTTCCCAGCAACATTTATTGAAGAGACTGTTTTTTTTCCACTGTATATTTTTTCCTATTTTGTCGAGGATTTGACCACAGAGTTGAGGGTCCATATCTGGGCTCTCTACTCTGTTCCACTGGTCTATGCGTCTGTTTTTATGCCAGTACCATGCTGTCTTGGTGATCACAGCTTTGTAGTAAAGCTTGAAATCAGGTAACATGATGCCCCCAGTTTTGTTTTTCTTTTTCAACATTTCCATAGTGATTCGGGATCTCTTCTGATTCCATACAAATTTAGGATTATTTGCTCCAGTTCTTTGAAAAATACTGGTGGAATTTTGATTGGAATGGCATTAAAAGTATAGAATGCTCTAGGCAGTATAGACATTTTAACAATGTTTATTCCGATCCAAGAACATGGAATGGTCTTCCATCTTTTTGTGTCTTCTTCAATTTCTTTCATTAGTGTTCTGTAGTTCCTCAAGTACAATTCCTTTACCTCTTTGGTTAGGTTTATTCCCAGGTATCTCATGGTTCTTGGTGCTATAGTAAATGGAATCGATTCTCTAATTTCCCTTTCTGTATTTTCATTGTTAGTGTATAAGAAAGCCACTGATTTCTGTACATTGTCTTTGTATCCTGCCACGTTACTGAATTGCTGTATGAGTTCTAGTAGTTTGGGGGTGGAGTCTTTTGGGTTTTCCATATAAAGAATCATGTCATCTGCAAAGAGAGAGAGCTTGACTTCTTCATTGCCAATTTGGATACCTTTTATTTCTCTTTGTTGTCTGATTGCTATTGCTAGGACTTCTAATACAATGTTGAACAAGAGTGGTGATAGTGGGCATCATTGTCATGTTCCTTATCTCAAAGGGAAAGCTGCAAGCTTTTTCCCATTGAAGATGATATTTGCTGTGGGTCTTTCATGGATAGATTTTATGAAGTTCTGGAATGTTCCCTCTAACCCTATACTTTGAAGCGTTTTAATCAGGAATGGATGCTGGATTTTGTCAAATGCTTTTTCTGCATCCATTGAGAGGACCATGTGGTTCTTCTCTCTTCTCTTGTTGATTTGTTCTATCACATTGATTGATTTGCGAATGTTGAATCATCCTTGTAGCCCAGGGATGAATCTCACCTGGTCATGGTGGATAATCTTTTTAATGTGCTGTTGGATCCTGTTACCTAGGATCTTGTTGAGAATCTCAGCATCCATATTCATCAGTGATATTGGTCTGAAATTCTCCTTTTTGGTAGGGTCTTTGCCTGGTTTGGGGATCAGGGTAATGCTGGCTTTATAAAACGAGTCTGGAAGTTTTCCTTCTGCTTCAGTTTTTTGAAACAGCTTCAGGAGAATAGGTGTTATTTCTTCTTTGAAAGTTTGGTAGA
>NW_019157794.1:0-2122 GCF_002288905.1 Enhydra lutris kenyoni | reverse complement strand
ATACCTCGTGCCTGGTCCCACCTGGTCCCCACCTGTGGGCCCCCCTGCAGGCAGCTGCCAGAAACTGGAGGCAGCAGCAGAAATGGAGGCAAGGCCGGCAGTGCTATGGATCTGCCTTACAGTGGGGAGCCAGGCCTCGGGCACCCCACTAAGATTTCAGATCCCATTCCAAACCTCCACCCCCAGGGAGCCAAGGACCAGACAGCACGGAGTCGCATTCGCCTTAGTGTCATCAACCGGCCCAGGAGGGAGAAGGAGGAAGCATCATGCTCCAGGGACTGGGCAGAGACCTCTCTCTGCAGCAGGATATCATTCTGGCTGCCTCAGCCTCACCCTCTGCCTGCACGATCTTCTGCCGCTGCTCCTGCTTTGCTTTTTCTACCAAAAACTGGGCTCGCTGGGCCTCCTGCTGAGCTGTGGTGGGAGGGGGGGGTCACAGATGTGAGGTCTCAGAGACCCCGTTCTGCCTCCTGCATCTGCAGAAGCCCTGGCCCAAGTCCTCCTGTAACTCACCCACTTGTTTGGCTTCCACAGCGGCCGTGTACTCTCGGCTGAAGCTCAGCTCCGTGATGGCCACATCATCCAGGATGAGGCTGAAGTCCTTAGCCCTCTCTGTAAGCTCCCGCCGGATCAACAAGGATACCTGGGGGTCATGGAGGGGTGGAATGAAGAGACTGGAGAACTGGAAGGGAGGGCGACTGCTATGATCGTCTGAATATCAGAGCTCCAGAAAATGGCAGAAAACAATCCTTTCTTGGTTCTTCAACTAGCACACCTGAGTTGGAAGGGATTTGGTCCAATCTTTCCAGTAGGTCACAGTGACTCATTTCCCACTCTCTCCAACCTATGTACCTCTGGACTTTGCTAGTGTGAGAAAACACCATGCTTCCTACTGCTTGAGCACCCATCCTGACTCGCCCTGTTTCCCACAGTGGCCATCAGTGCAGCTCTGAGGTGAAAAAGGATCTAGGGTTGTGACCCTTTTCTAACAAGCTGCTCTTCCTAATATGCACTGTTTCAGGCCTAGGAAGGAAGGTGGGAAGCCACGTATACGGTGACAGCTCAGACCTGGGCCCGCTGGGTGATCAACTGTGACGCATTGAACTTGGCCACTACACTCTTCAGCACCTCGTTGACGATGGATGGCAGCACTCGCTCCTCGTAGTCTAGCCCTAGGCGCTGATACATGCTGGGAAGCTCCATGGCATTCGGTCGAGACAGCACTCGCAAGGAGATGTTCACCATCTGCAGGTCTGAGAGAGAGGTCAGCAGCAGCTGGCCACGGCTCCAGGGTCCTCACCTGGCCTTTTAGCCAAAGACCCTTCTCCAAGCGTTTTCTCCTCCATATGCCGCTCTCTATACCTGGTGCAGCGCTGTGCAAGGTGACAGGCCAAATGTAGCCTCTTCCACTGTAAAGTCCTGTCGACTTGCCAGCTCTCCAACCAGTAGAGCCGACCTCTCATTTTGCTTCTGTCCTGTGTTCAACCTCTACTGTAGGCTCTCTCACACTGCATGGTAATCACCTGCCTTCTTTATGAGACTATATGGACTTGAAGATAAGGATTGTGTTTTATGAATCCTTTATCCCCAGGGCCTAGGATTCAGGGAATGTTAAGCCATTTGCACTAAAAACAGTACAAAACAGTACAGCACAGGTGAGCTACTTGAATTAGTGTGTACATGCCTGTGTGTGAGAAAAGGGTCTGGGGAATCTCAAAGACACAGCTTCTATGGACGGTGTAGAAGGGAACAGGTGCTCCAGTGAAAAGTGGGACCAAGTCTGCCCAGGACAGAGGACAATAGTGGACAGAATTAATCAAGCAGTTAAAGAAGACAAGGCTTTACACTAATGCTTTGATCTAGCCAGTGAATAAGAAAGGACAAACAGTGCTGTCACTGAACTTACATTAGCGGGGGCGACAGTTGATAGGTATGGGTGAACACACTGTACGTCAAGAATGTACTGCTCTGGGGGTGCCTGGGTGGCTCAGTTGGTTAAGTGGCTGCCTTCAACTCAGGTCACGATCCCAGAGTCCTGGGATCGAGCCCTGCATTGGGTTCCCTGCTCCTCCTCTCTCTCTGCCTGCCTCTCTGCCTACTTGTGCTCTGTCAAATAAATTAA
>NW_019157793.1:0-2122 GCF_002288905.1 Enhydra lutris kenyoni | reverse complement strand
AAGTTACACACATAATTGCTGACCGTGGTGGAAGCATACCTGCTTAACAACGTCTCGTGAAGGAGCATCTTCACCATGCCAGGTGCAGTCCTGTGTACTTTGGGTTCACTAATCATGAATGAAATTGTGCTGTAATTCTGTGATATAGGCATATCGTTCTCAGTTTGCAGGTCTACAAAGTGGGACTCATAGAGACCAAAAAACTTTTTAGGATCACAGCCAGCAGATGATAGCTCTAGGGTTGCCTGACCACAAAGCCTGTCTTTTCTAACTAGACAATCAATCATCCTGTTTAGAAAACTATCAAGGATCCTTAGAGATCATGAAGTCCTACACTCTCATTTTAAGTATGAAGGACCGTGGTTCAATTTCATGATCCTGAGGTTTAGTCATCTCATCTTTGGGACTTTCTGAATCTATACAAAACTTAGGGGCACCTGAGTGTCTCAGTCAGTTAAGCCTCTGCCTTCCACTCAAATCATAATCTCAGAGTCCTAGGATGGAGTCCCGCTGGCCAGAGACTGCTTCTCCCTCTGATCCTCCTCCCTCTCCTTTCTCTCTCCCTCCCACTATATCTTTTACAAATAAATAAATACAATCTTAAAAAAAAAAAGAACAAAAACTTAGAAACAATCCGTTCTTGAAGATGAATAGCTAATTATCTGACCCATACAACAAAGTCTATATTTCCAATTAGAAATAGCAGGGCACATGTCTTCCCAGGAAGTATCTTAATAAGTTAGCTTTATCTTACACCATATGAACTTCGAAAGTAGTTTATAAATGTTAGCAAGGAGATAATTCTTTCTAGAAAGAGGGGAATAAAACCTTTTAATCCTTTTAAAATACCCATATTCTTAGAAATTTATTCTCTCATACATTGAACACCATATTCCAGGGACTGATACTGGATCATATAAGGAAACATGATTCAATATTCAGTTCTTATTTGCTTTAAGATACAAGTTAAGTGATTAGTGATATTTGACAGCATTGGCATTACCAGCAATTCCATATTTGAAATACTTTTTAGATTATCTTCACTAACCATTTGTGGCATAGAATTTCAGAAGCTATTCCATAAGATGGGACCCTGACTCAACTCATCCACTGATTTTATTAAGGATGAACCTGGAAATTATTAGGATATACCTTAGAGATATCTCTGTTCACTCTTTTACTTACCCATGGGAGTGCTAGTTGAGATAGAACTTCTCGGTAGAAGTCATTCAGTGATTATAGGGTATTCACTAGCTCTTGATTATCTGTCAACCTTTTTTCTGGAATAAATGTTATTATTTATACGAAAAACCATAGGCTTGGCAATAGGAGAACATACTTTCAAAATCCAGATAAATAAGTCCAGTATTCCAAGAAAACTCCAGAAGACTTTGTATACTGTGAATCAACATACATTAACATGCATGAACAAAAAAGAATAATGAGGGCTCATTCAAAATTAGTCCTGATACAGACATCTTCCTGGCTACACATCCATCCTCCTCCTGACAATAATCAGTGATTTTAAGCATTTACTGTTATGCCATTTCAGGTAATGCTTTGAAATAAAATTCCATGTACAGATGATATTGCTTTAGTATTGATGAAAGAAAAGGAGGACATACCAAAAGATTGACCTGTACACTTGAGGATTTTTTTTCAATCTTAAAATCAAACTAAGGAAACATACACATTTCATATATATGTATGACATGATATCAGTCATTTTAAATGACAATTAGAAGCTGATAGAAAGCAAATAGCTTTAACATATTCATCCAGTTAACATTTTTTTTAATACTTACTGATCTATTTTGCTTCAGGCATTATGTTCACCTGAGAAAAAAGAAATTTCATGAACCATCAGCTTACTGTCCTACTCTTGTAGTAATTATGATCTGGAGAGCAGAAGGGAGCATGATGGCAAAATATCAGGCTATTAGCTGACAAGGACTTGCATAAAGATAGCGCAGAGTTTTCATGGGGACACAAAGAAGGAATGTGGGACCTAGTATGGAAGATACAGAGCACTCAGATAAGGTTTTGTCTTGTACTGAAGAACAAATAGAAGAATGAATGAATGATGATGTGGGTAGAGCACTGGGAACTGAGTTTGGGGGTT
>NW_019157792.1:864-2122 GCF_002288905.1 Enhydra lutris kenyoni | reverse complement strand
GGGCCATATGTTGGTTTTCCAGAACAGGCCGGAGGGACAGAGGCCTGAAAACCTAAGCTAGTTTTGGATGAGGTCCTAGGGGCAAGTCAGGTTGAAACTTCGGACTCAGGCCCATTGACGTGCGTGTCTTCCTGGAGGTAGGTGCTGACGGTGTCTCATACTGCTTCTTTTTTCCAGACGGCCTATGAAATTAGGGTGGGTTCAGGTGCCTTGCAGGTGTCTCCCATTCTGGATGGTTTGGGCAACTGAGACGGGCAGAGTTACCTCGGGAGAGCAGGCCTAGTGATGAGTTGTAGTTCTGGAGTCCCATCCTGGAAGGCATGTGGTCAAGTCTTTGGGAACGATGTCTACAGACAGCAACTCGGGGTAGAATTAGGGGCGAGGTTATGGCAGGCCCGATGTGCAGACCCTGAAATCAGCTCCTCAGGATTTGAAATTCGGGTGCCTGGGAGGCAGTAGCAGAGGCTTTTGTCTCTGGACTGTATACCTAGGATGGTCTCGGAATGGACGGGTGAGCACATGGGTCCATGGGATATTCTCCCTTTCTGGGGATTCTACCAGGCTCCCAAGAGTTTGGTGTTTTTTGGGGGAAGGGAAGAGTGCTCTTTTGCATCTCAGGGGTCCTGCCCAAACAGGATTCCAGAGACGGGTTGTGGGTCACGTGGCCTGGACACCACACCAAGGGTTAGGATTTGGGTCCTTGGGCACAATAGGTTCTCTCTGTGGAATATGGTCCAGCCACGACAGGCTGTGCTTGATAGGGGTCTCAGGTTAAGAGTCACAATGCCTGTTTGTGCCCAGTTGCCCTTCCTGAGTGGGCGTGGTCTCATGGGCCATGCAGGTGGCTCCCACTCGGAAATAGTACCACCATGTCAAATTCCACTTTCCGGCCATGGTGAAGGAGGAGTACTCTGTTGTGCTTCAGGAACACACAAGGGCAGTGTTTTGCACTACCTTCTGGGGTCAGATACCTGCACACCCAGGTTGGATGGAAATAACGGGCTCGGTCCAAGGCAGTTCCCTCCTGCAGGATTTGGGTCCCGCTATCTGGCTGGCCGACAGGAGATTGGGTCTCGGGCTGTGTTACACAGAGCTTTAGTTCACAGGGCGACCTATGATATCAGGGTGCCCTTGAGGTCCGTGTGGTTGGACGCTCATTTGGGGTTTTGGGCAGACCTGTAGGACATTTCTTCTTTCTGTTGGCCAAGTAGAAGGCAGCTTTGTGACTCCAGAATTCCCAAGGTGGAGGGCCTGCTTG
>NW_019157792.1:0-764 GCF_002288905.1 Enhydra lutris kenyoni | reverse complement strand
TTTCTGTTGGCCAAGTAGAAGGCAGCTTTGTGACTCCAGAATTCCCAAGGTGGAGGGCCTGCTGGCAAAGCTTGTGAGGATCAAAATCTGAAAACACAAGCTCTGGTTATGTTCAGTGCTGAGGGCATGACAGTTCCAATGTGCAGCAGCTGTTTCAAGATTTCCAGCACCTGAGGATGGGCGAGGGTGAGATGTCTGCCCACACTGGAATTTGTGTCCATGATGGCCAACGAATGCTCGGGTGACCTCAAGAAGCCTTGGAGGCTTATCCAAGCTGGGGCTTGTGAGCTGCTCCAAAACACAAGGTGTCCTTCTGCGGGACAGGGGAAGTCAGGTTAGAGGTCTCCCACATTGAAAAATTCGACTGCAGAGCTCTCCGAACGGATGCCTGGAAACCCCACATCGCTTTACCACAGCAGCCAAGGAACAGGGCAGCTTTGATCCGCTGCTCTGGTTCGAAGTTCCAATGGATCTGAGTTGACAGAGGTTCTCATTCTGACGGGTCACAATACTGCTTGGTGTCCAGGGAGAGCTTAGAATGTGGCTGTAGCTCTGGGGCCATGCAGGAATCTCCTAGGCTGAGGGTTGGTCCCCGTTCTCAAGAGCAAGGTTTCCATCTCGAGACCAGAGGGATTCTATTGTATGGCTAGGGGCCACACGTTGGGCCATAAGTTGGTTTTACAGAACAGGCCTGAGGGACAGAGGCCTGAAAACCTAAGCTAGGTATTGAATGAGTTTCTAGGGGCATGTCAGGTTCAGTCTTC
>NW_019157791.1:0-2122 GCF_002288905.1 Enhydra lutris kenyoni | reverse complement strand
TGGAGCAGCAGAGCTGCATACATGGGAAGGGTGTTATGAGTCCCAAGTCCTTCTGAGGCCCTCCCCTGTCCCTCGGTTACTCTCTTTTTTCTGCCAGCTCTCTTTGCCCAGGGAGCTGGGAGGTGCTGTGGCAGGGGGTGCAGATATCCCACAGGCAGCAGGAGCCCTTGTGTGTGAAGTTCAGTGTGGGCATCGAGGATGCAGACCGCATCAGGACCAAAATCATGACTTACCCTTTCTATTATATGCACCGCTGGTATCTCCTTTTTCTAGAATGTTAAAGAGACATGAACACAGGCTGGAGTAGCATGGAGGGAGCTGGCTCCACCATGCAGACAGGAGGGGTCCCTATAAAGTAGCAGTTGGACAGAACACAGACTTTGGAGTGTCACTCTACATGCCACTGCCCATGGGTCTCTGGTCAACCAGCTGCACTGCCCTGAGCCTCAGGCTCCTGGGTTATTCAAGGGGGATCGGAGCTCCCTGGAGGGTGCACGGGGAGACAGCTGGACTAGGCTCCCTGGTGGCAGAGGAGGCAGAGAGGGAGCTCCACCTCTCCCACAATGAGACCTGCTTGTGTTCTGCAGGTTTGTTCTGTCCTTTCCCACTATCTGCCATCCCCTCTTTCTTCACCAGCTCTGGCTGGGGCCCTCTCAAACCCAGCAGCCAGTGTGTCTGCGCTTCTCCCTCCCCCCAGGGCCAGTATTTGTCCTTTGCTAAGGCTCTGCTTCCCACACCCTATGAAGGTGACATTTTACCCTCCACCCCCAGATACCCATCCAGACCAGACACAGGACTGTAAGTTCCTGAGGGCAAGGCTGGTGTCAGGTCCATTCCTGGACCTCTATGGCCAGCAAGGGGCCCAGCATGCCCTGGCCCTTAGCAAGGAGGAAGGAAGGCCAGACATCCTGGATGAGGGCAAAGATTCTTGTTGGTGTCTGAGGCTCAGTTGTCCCAGAGGTCAGGACCCCTCCCAGCCAGCAGGATCCTCCCTTGGGGCCCTCAGTGCCTCCTGCAGGGCCCAGCCTCTTCCCTCAGCACCAGAGGCCTTGTCTGGTGCTCAGTCTGTCTGAGTCTCCAGAAGCCTGGCTGCTATGAGGCCTCCCTGGCATCTGGGACCTAAGGTTGCTTCTCCCCAGTGGCCAGGACAGCTCACAGGCCACCTTCAGAGACATGCATGAGGCCAGCAGCCCTTAGACACAGGGTGAGTCTCTGCCTGGGAGCAGAAGACAGGCGGTGCCTCTGGTTGTTCCTGTGAGGACCTGGTTGCTGATGGGCAGCTGCCACAGGCAGAATCTGGGGGTGAGGCTGAGAGGCTGAGTCCCTCATGCTGTTGGCATGGTCCCAGGAATGGGACTATGTTTGAGATGTTACTTACCTTTCTGAAGCAATATCGCCAGATGCACCAGATAAGAAACGGGATTAAGACCAGGCCTATGACGATCCCAGCCAAGATGACAGGGTTCATATCTGGAAGATATGTTTTGCTAGGTGGTGATGATGTGACAGGCTGGACTGGTAGTAGAGGGACATTTGGAACGGGAAGTGGAATCTGTTCTGGCGCATTCTGCAGAAAGCACACATGTCAGCGACAGGGGTGGGCATGAGTGACCTCTTACTGGGAGCATACCCTAGTACCCACACCAGACCTCCCCATCCACCTGTTCCCATGGGCCTCAGATTTCCCCACCCCAGGGAACACTGAAGGCTGGAGGACAGAGACAGCACCCAGAGAGCCACTGAAGAGCTCTGGGTCACAGAGTGCACCACCGGCCCTGCTCAGAGGCTCTGTCCCAGAGCCCCGACCAGGGAGCAGAATCCCCATGGTGGGACAAAGCCAGTCCTCACTACACCCCTCGGCGGACATGCTGCACAGCCCTGCCCTAAGCTAACTGGTCTCCTTTCCCAGAGGCAGGGGAGGGAGAAGACTGAGGGTCTGTGTCCAGGAGACAAAGCGGCTGAAGGGGGAGGCAGGGTCGGAGCCCAGGGTGGTGTGGCTCCTCCTGAGGTCTTTCTGACATGTGTCTGCAGGGGGTGGACTGTCAGTTAATGGGACTCCTGATGGGCACATGGGTGTCAGTCTGCTGATTCAGGAATGTATGTCCGGGCATAAGCGAAGACC
>NW_019157790.1:0-2122 GCF_002288905.1 Enhydra lutris kenyoni | reverse complement strand
CCCGGCCGCAACCCGTCCCTCAACTCTGCTGCAGGAAACCTCCCTTGCTTCATTGCCCCCAGATGGGCTTCATCGTTTCGGCACGTTTTCTGGGTCGCCTCGACATGCCCCGATATAGAAAGTGCCCTTGGCCACAGGGGTCTGGTCGTCCTGCTGGGCTGCCCAGTTCCAGCCAGTCTCTAGGTTTCTGCCCATAACGGTATCGATTTTGGAGAACAAGAAACCTTCCCACCCTTTTAAACCACCCCAGCATCAGCTTCCCCCCGGCCAGACACCCCGATTCTGCCACACTGCAGGAGTTATTCCCTCAGCTCAACTCCGACGTCAGCCTGCATCAGTGCTGGCTGATCAGAGCTGCCATTCTCCAGGGCTGTAACCCTAACCCTATGTTGTGTGTTCAGCCTTCCTTCTACAGGGGCCTGTTTCCCAAGCTCTCTGGCTTAGGAAGCCTGGAGTCACACTGTAGGAATCTGCCTTCCACCCAGGAGGAAACCAGTCCTTTTGGAGCTACACAGAGCCATCAGAGCCAGAGAAATCTGCGTGTCCCCATGATTTCCCACCCATGTTCTGCAGCCCCCCAGAGCCTGATGCACTGCCTTACTCCCATCCTCAACTCAGCTCCTCGGGGATCACGCCTCCAGACCGGCAGTTCGGGCCTACCACACCCTTGCTCAGCTCTCCTCAGTAACCCCTGTCAGCTCTAGGCAGACCTGGAACTCCCCTGCCTACCACAAAGCTCTGGGATCCCCTCTCCTTCTTCTCGATTGACATCAGCCCAAGGCTTCCTTGACAAAGGGGGTAGGCTACCTCCTGACTGCTTAACACCTCCTTTCCGCTTCTGCCCTAGTTCTCTCCACTTACCTTTGTACCTGGGCAAACTGGAAGGAACATATCCATGGAACATGGACATGCTCTGACATCTGAATCTTCCTGGCAGCTTTTTGAGGGCTCCTTATGCTAACAGAATCTAGTGTATCATAACACAGTGTGTTTGCAAATGATCATCAAGAGAACAAGAGAGCAAAAATCACTCCATTTTTACCTCCCTCTTCATGAAGTAGAACATGGTCTTCTTCTTTCCTTCCTTCACTTCAATTCCAATTTGTTTCAATGCAGTGTTCATTCCTGTGCTTCAGCAGTAGGATTTCGTGATTCCTCACCTGCATAGAACACCCAGAGTTCCTCACAAGGAGTGCCCTCCCTAAGAGCCATCACCCATTGAACCCTTCCCCTCCACACCCCTGCTCTCTAGCCTCCCTCGGTTGGTGCTCTAAGTTTGAGTCTCTTTCCTCATTGACCAATCTTTCTCCCCTCACTATGTTCATGTTTTTTTTCTGAAATTCCATAAAAGTCAAATGATAGGCTATTGGTCATTTCTTACTGATATGGCTTAGCTAAATTCACTCTAGATCCATCCACATCCTTGCAAATGGTAAGATTTCATTCTTTCTAAACCTGACTCCTATTCCATTAAGAAGATGTGGGAGATTAGATATCTGCATTCATATATATATATATATATATATATATATATATATATCACTTATCAGTGAATGGACTTTGGGACTCCCTCCATCATTTCGCTATGGTTGATAATGCTGATGTCAATATCACGGTGCTTGTACCTCACTGAATGTGCATTTTTGTGCCATTTAGGGAAATACCTAGGAGAGCAACTGCTTGATCCTAGGGTTGTTCAGTTCTTAGCATTTGGAGGAACCACTGTGCTCATTTCCAGAGTGGCTGCCACAACCCGCATGCCCACAGGAAGTACAGGAGCGTTCTACTTGAAGCAGAACATTCCCTGCCAGCAATTCCCTAAGGAGGAAACAGAAAACCTGGGGGATAACGTGACTCACCCATGTCTGTCAAGGAGCCCCAGAAATTCACCCCAGGGTTCCTAACTCCATGCCCTGGGAAGCCATCAGAATGCCTCTATCCAGTGGAATTCCCAAAGACTCTCCTTCTGACTTCACCACCCATGAAACTGCAGAGAAAGAATGACATGGCCAACTCTCTAGAGGGTCCACTGAGTGAAACTAGAAAGTCAAGCTTCCCTTTTCAATCGTCCAAGGCTCCTTGGAATCCTTTTGAATGTTCCCTCTGCCCTCATTGGAACTCT
>NW_019157789.1:0-2123 GCF_002288905.1 Enhydra lutris kenyoni | reverse complement strand
TCCTACATTAGAGTAGTACAACCATCTCCACATCCACATTCCTGCCATGAGGAAGGAGGAGTACTCTGCTGTGATTCAGGTTCCCCCATAGGCAGGGATTTGCGCTACCTTCTGGGGTCAGGTACTTGCATACCCAGGTTCGCAGGAGATGACGGGCTCTAGCAAGACAGAGCACACCTGCAGGATATGGATCGCGCTAAGTGGCTGGCTGACAGGACGTCAGGGCTCGGGCTGTGTCAGACAGAGCATCAGTTCACAGGGCGTCCTATGATTTCAGGGTGCCCTTGAGGGCCATGCTGCTGGACCCTCATGTGGGGATTGTGTGCAGACCCGTAGGGCATTTCTTTCTTCAGGTGGGCAGGCAAAAGGCAGCTTTGTTTTTTCCAGAATTCACAATATGCATGGCCTGCTGGCAAGGTGTGTGAGGATGGAAGGCTGAAAACAAAGCTATGTTTATGTTCAGAGCCGAGGCCATAACAGTTCCAATGTGCAGCGTCTGTTTCGAGATCTCAAGCAACTGAGACGTTCGAGTGTGAGATGTCTGCTCACGCTGGAATTTGTATCCATGATGGCTAACGAATGCTCGTGGGGCCTCAAGAAGCCTTGGCGGCTTTCCCAAGCTGGGGCTTGTGAGCTGCTCCAAACAGCAAGGTGTCCTTCAGCGGGACAGGGGAAGTCCAGTTAGAGGGCTCCAGGGTCCCCATATGGAAAGATTCGATAGCAGAGCTCTCCGAACGGATGCCTGGAACCTCCACCGCCATTACCACTGAAGCCTAGGAACAGGGCAGCTTTGACCAGTGGCTCTGCTTCGCAGTTCCAAGGGATCTGAGTTGACGGAGGTTCTCATTCTGAGGGGTCACAATGCTGTTGGTGTCCAGGCAGACCTTCGAATGTGGCGGTAGCTCTGGGGCCAAGCAGGAACCTCCAAGCCTGTGGGTGGGACCCCGTTCCCAAGAGCAAAGTTTCCTTCTCGCGACCTGATGGGTTCTAAAGTATGGCTCAGGGACCACACGTTGGGCCATATGTTTGTTTTCCAGAACAGGCCGGAGGGACAGAGGCCTGAAAACCTAACCTAGGTTTTGGATGAGGTCCTAGGGCCATATCAGGTTGAATCATCGGACTCAGGCCCATTGACGTGTGTGTCTTCCTGGAGGTAGGTGCTGACGGTGTCTCATACTGCGCCTTTTTTCCAGGGAGGCCTATGAATTTGGGGGTAGGTTCAGGTGCCTTTCAGGTTTCTCCCATTCTGGATGGTTTGGGCAAATGAAACGGGCAGAGTTTCCTCGGAAGAGCAGGCCCAGTGATGCGGTGTGGTTCTGGGGATCCCATCCTGGAGGGCATGTGGTCAACGCTTTGGGAACGAAGTCTTCAGACAGCAACTCGGGGAAGAATTAGGGGCGAGGTTATGGCACGCCTGATGTGCAGACCCTGAAAGCAGCTCCTCAGGATTTGAAATTCGGGTGCCTGGGAGGCAGTAGCAGAGGCTGTTCTCTCTGGACTGTATACCTATGATGGTCTCGGAATGGAAGGGTGAGCACATGGGTCCATGGGATATTCTCCCTTTCTGGGGATTCTGCCAGACTCCCAAGAGTTTGGTGTTTTTCTCGGGGAAGGGAAGAGTGCTCTTTTCCATCTCAGGGGTCCTGCCCAAACAGGGATTCCAGAGACGGGTTGTGGGTCACGTGGCCTGGACAACCCCAGCAAGGGTTAGGATTTGGGTCTAGGGGCACAATAGGTTCTCTCGGTGGGATCCTGGTACAGCCCCGACAGGCTGTGCTTGAAAGGGGTCTCAGGCTAAGAGTCACAGTGCTTGTTTTTGCCCAGTTGCCTCTCCTGAGTGGGCGTGGTCTCATGGGCCATGCAGGTGGCTCCCACTCTGAAAGTAGTACCACCATATCAACATTCACTTTCCTGCCATGGGGAAGGAGGTGTACTCTGTTGTGCTTCAGGTACACAAAAGGGCAGGGTTTTGCACTACCTTCTGGGGTCAGATGCCTGCATACCCAGGTTGGATGGAAATAACGGGCTCGGGCCAAGGCAGTTCCCACCTGCAGGATATGGGTCCCGCTCTAGCACACCGACAGATTGGGTCTCGGGCTGTGTTACACAGAACATTAGTTCAC
>NW_019157788.1:0-2123 GCF_002288905.1 Enhydra lutris kenyoni | reverse complement strand
GTCAAAATAAAACCCAAGAATAAGATTTATATAATACCAGAACAAAAATACACAGATACACTGGCAGAAGGAAAAGATGGGAGCGTGGTTATAAATCCCGGATGTAGGCGAGGAAGGTTATTTTGTTTCCTCCTGGTTGTATCTTGTTATCTTTGTTAAAGGACTCAACTTCCCAGAGATAAAGGGAGATTAAAACTGGTTTATATATAGGGATATTATTGCATAGGGAGAAAAGATTATATTGAAGCTTACATCTATATGTATTACAAAAAAAGAAAAAAGAAAAGAAAAAGAAATACACAGGTATATGTATGAAAAAAGTTCAAGTTAAAAGGTTGTTATGGAGGGACGCCTGGGTGGCTCAGTTGGTTAAGCAGCTGCCTTCGGCTCAGGTCATGATCCCAGTGTCCTGGGATCGAGTCCCACATCGGGCTCCTTGCTCATCAGGGAGCCTGCTTCTCCCTCTGCCTCTGCCTGCCATTCTGTCTGCCTGTGCTTGCTCTCTCTCCCTCTCTCTCTCTCTGACAAATAAATAAATAAAATCTTTAAAAAAAAAAAAAAGGTTGTTATGGAGTATGTTGTATTAAACCTCTAGTTTTAATGGTAGGTAAATTAAAGAAATTAAAAGAACAAGAATTGTGGAATGAATTTAAAAAAAAAAGCTCTATCTATGAAATACACTGGTTTTAGGGCAATACCGGGAGCTTAGTATTTTTTTTTTTCTCCTGATTTTGGTGTTTCAGTTTTATGGGGACCCTGTGGTGGTTTTCTTTCCTCTCAGTCTCTTGGCTTACCTTCTTAGGAGGGTCCTGCCACATTGTTTTTCAGTCAGTCTTGCTTGGGTTGAGTTGTCCTCCCCCTTATTAAGGGGCTGGGCTCTGTGGAAACCGGTTTTTCAGGCTTTTGTTCTCTGGAGGTTTTTTCTCTTTTTTGAGGTTTATTGCAAAGCAAACTGCACTGAGACCTCAGCCCCAGAGAGAAGCCTCAGTTTGCTCCCCTCTGGGTTTTCCAGAACACACAGACTCCCCCTCTGAAAACTCTGCTGAACAGCACAACCTTCCATAGGCAGTGCGCAACCCCAGCCACTCTCAGTGTTTGTCTTATGTGCCTGCTTGTCTCTTCACCCCTGTGCCACTAAAACCACAAGTGATATTGGTCCAGGGAGCCCGCTTCTGGTGGCTGCCTTTGCTGGCACTGCATTCTGGGTACCAGACTCATTCCATCCGGAGCGCTGAGGGATCCTGACTAGAGATCGTGCTGAGTTCCTTCAGGGGAAGGCTGGGAGTGTCCAGACCCTCAGCGGGCCCTAGAGACCAAAGGTTAGAGCCCGCACCAAGGTCTCTCAGGCAAGAGCGGAGAGTGCAGTCAAACTGCGGTTGCACAGTGTGTGTAGAGTGCAAAAATGTGTGGTTCTAGAGAGGTCCCACCTGTCTTCCTCAAGCTCTGGCAGGAGTGTGCCCAGCCAAGTGGTGATGCAAGCAACAGAAAGCCATGAGCTCTAGGGCCACGGAGGCTCTGTTGCACTCTCTCTGGCGTGGGTGGTCATTAGCGGTGGTGGTCCTGGGTCCATGGGCTTAGTCCCATGCCCATGACAGCCCAATTCCAACAGTTGCCCCTTAAGCTCTTTTTGAGTGCTTTTAACCAGACTCCATGTTAATGCTGGTACCTAACCATAGGGTACTTTCATATTGAGGTATTATTTTCCAATGGGTTGTTTCAGGTGGTTCCTTCCTCTTTCTGCTTATCCTCTGATATCAGTCCAAGCGTGCTCACTCAGCTTTACCTCTCTACTGGGGTCTTCTACCTCCATAGAGATCCAGCAGTGTATAATCCTACATCTCAGGCTGATTTCATGGGTGCTCAGAGTGTTCTGGGATATATTTAGCTCACTTTAGGAGACTGGTTGAAACAGTAGGTTATCCTACTTCTCTGCCATCTTGACCCTCCCCTCGAATTACTGAATTTTCCTGTTGAAACCAATATTGCCCTGTATGTTAACTAAATAGAATTTAAATGAAATTAGAAAATAAATAAAATAAAATAAAAAGAGTTTCTTTAAGCATGGATATAGATGGTTCTTTTCTTTATCCTTTTGTACCCTATGTCTTCTAGTTGGAACATTT
>NW_019157787.1:0-2124 GCF_002288905.1 Enhydra lutris kenyoni | reverse complement strand
TATAAATGGGATCGATCAGTATACAGTTTTTTGATCCTGACTTCTTTCACTGGGCCAAGTGTATTTAAGATTAATCTATGTTGTTGAGTGGATCCATAGCACATTCTTAAATATAACATATTTATTGGTGTATCATTGACATACAATAAACAGCACGTACTGAAGTGTTGATTTGACAAGTTTTGAGATAAGTATGCAGCCATACAACCTTCACTACAATCAACGTAATAGACCCATCACTACCAAAACCTTCCTTGTCCCCCTTTGTCATCAATTCTCATGTCCTTCACTTCTTCCATCCCTAAGCATCCCCTGATGTGTTGTCACTACAAATACATTTACATTTGCTAGAATCTTATAGGGATAAGATTATATGATTTGTATCCCTTTTGTCTGGCTTCTTTCCCTCAGCAAAATTATTTTAGGATTCAACCCTGATACAGTGTATTTCACTCGTTCATTCCTTTCTGTTGCAGGATTGTAGTCCATTGGATGGATAAAATTCAAGTTTGTTTATCCATTCTCCTGTCGATGGATGTTTGGATTGTTGCCAGTTTGGGGATATTACAAATAGTGACTATGATCAGTCATGCACTACTTTTGGGGAGATGCATATATGCTGTCATTTTTCTTGAACAAAGTAGAATGGTTGGATCAGATGTGGATGTATGAGAAATTTTAAGAAATTGCCAAACTCTTGGGATGCCTGGGTGGCTCAGTTGGTTAAGCCGCTGCCTTCAGCTCAGGTCATGATCCTGGGGTCCTGGGATTGAGTCCCACATCGGGCTCCTTGCTTGGCAGGGAGCCTGCTTCCTCCTCTCTCTCTGCCTGCCTCTCTGCCTGCTTGTGTGTACTCTGTCTCTCTGAAAAATAAATAAAATCTTTAAAAAAAAAAAAAGAAATTGCCAAACTCTTGCAAAGTGGTTGCCCCATTTTACATTCCTATTAGCAATGCAGGATAGTTCTGCATAATGTCTGTGTGTTGTTGCCAATATATGTTATGGTCAATCTTTTTACATTTTAGTGATTCTAATTGGTATGCAGTGGTATTTTATTGTGTGTAATTTACATTTTCTTAATGACTAATGATGTAGAGATTCATTCCACAAGTTCATTTGCCTTCTCTTCTAGTAACATGATTGCTTGAATCTTATGCTTTAAAAATATTTTTTCATTTGTATTCAATTTTAAGATATATTTTGAATATATTTAAATGTCTGTTGTATATTAAAAGTCTGTTATCAGATACATAACTTTTAAATATTGTCTTCAAGTCTGTGGCTTGTCTTATTTCATATTCTTAAGACACCTTTTGGAGGGGCACCTGGGTGGCTCCGTCATTAAGCTTCTGCCTTTGGCTCAAGCCATGATCCCAGGGTTCTGGGGTCGAGCCCCACATTGGACTCCCTGCTTAGTGGAAAGCCTGCTTCTCCCTTTCCCACTCCCCTTCCTTCTATTCCTTCTCGGTGGCCTCTCTCTCTGTCAAATAAATAAATAAAATCTTTAAAAAAAGAAAGAGAGATCTTTTGGAAGCAGAGTTTTAAATTTTGCTGAAGTGCAATATATCAGTTTTTTCTTTTATGACTCATGCTCTCAGAGTCTATGGAAGAAATCTTTGCTATATTTTATTTTGTGTCATACGGAAGGTCATAAAATTTTTCTCCTGTTTTCTTCTGGATGTCTTACAGTTTTAGGTTTTATATATATGTTTATGAGCTTATTTTTGAGTTAATTTAAGGTTAATTTTTATTTATGGTGCAAAGTATGTACTGAAGTTTTTTTGTTTTGGTTTGTTTTGTTTGTTTGTGGATATCCAATTGTTCCAGCACCACTTGGTGAAAAGTGTCTTTATTCACTGAATTGCCTTTGCACCTTTGCCAAAAATCAGTTGTTCATATATAAGTGAGTCTGTTTCTGGATTCCCTATTTGTTAAATTTTCCCGTTTATTTATCTTTCCACCAGTACCACCCTGTCTTAATTATTGTAATTTTATAATTATTCTTGAAATCAGGTAGTGTCAGTCCTCCAACCTTGTTCTTTTTTTTTTTTTTTTTTTTTGGTCAGAATTGCTTAGCCTATTCTAGGTCTTTTATATTTCCATATGAATTTGAAAACTGGTTTAC
>NW_019157786.1:0-2124 GCF_002288905.1 Enhydra lutris kenyoni | reverse complement strand
CATAGGTCTGTTTCTTGTTTGTTCATTTAAGTTGTTGTTTTGGTTGTACACATAAGTGAATATGTATAGTATTTGTATGTCACTTAGTTCACATCACATAACATCTTCTGGGTCAAACCACTTATCACAAATGACAAGATACAAAGAAAAAAGCTGAAAGAGACACAAATAAAATGTATAGCCTGAATGTTGCCAGTGTGGAATGGAGAAGGATGATGGGCAACATGAGGAAGTGGGAATGGGAAGCACAGGCTTCCGTGGGGTGAAAAGAATACAGGGAACTCCTCCAATGGTTTTCCCGTAGAATTTTATGGTGCCAGATATTAGCGACTATTGGTGAGTATAGCAGTACCTATAGAGTTGTTGAGTCTGCATGTTGTACACCTAATATAATGGGACATTGTAGAGTATATATTAATAGAAAGGAAATCAAGATGGATATCAAGAAGCATATACATGTGTAGATTAAAGTAGTGTCCTAGGAAGTTGCAGGTAAAGAAATCTAAACCTGCTCTTCCAAAGAAGCTAATCCTAAGTACTCACAGTAGGATAAAGTCCTAGGAAAGCGACCTGATCGGTATCACAGTGGAGATAAACATTCCTCAGTGTAGAAGGGAAGGGACAGAGAAAGAGAAGCATGTGCCCAGCAGAGCAAAGAAGGGAACTGGAAGACCAAGAAGATCCTGTGGTCCTCACAGGCAGCCCAGGAAGAGCAGCCCAGGCCGTCCATGGAAGAATAGTCATTTCTGTGAGAGCTTCTTAACTCCATTTCCCTGAATTTGGTCTCTCTCCTCTCACCACTGAGGAGCATCAGGAAGGCTTTTCTTTGGAAGTGGATTCTTTGGGGGAAAACCAGAAAATGCAACCAGGTTGTAAAGCTGCTCATTTTAGGTAAAGTCAGTTTTTAGAGGGAACTCTAGGTTCCAAGAAGTGATCCTGTACCCTGACCATGGGTATTAGTAAAAATGCAGGGGAAACTTGAATTTGATAAAGGCCATGGATGCAGTGGGGTCCAAGGTACAAAACCCAGCATTGCAACCAGAAGCAATTTGCACCTGCATTTCTTATGAAGGAGGGAGCTGTTTCCATGAGTATGATGGTATGGGAAATTGAAGAAAGAAAAATAGGAGGTCCAGAGAAGAGTGATTGGGTTAAGTTTGTTATGCAGGAGTAGGGTTGGCTTGAATGAACAGTGAAGGGAAGCAAAGGACTCCATACTCACCTGTATGCTCTGCCCCCTTTTTAAGTACCTTTGAAACTATCGTGATTCAGTCCTGGAATTTTGAGCGGAGCATGCATTGTTGATCAGTGGCAAATGTGTGAAAAGTAGAAACTCAGACGCCATCCAAACATCCAAATCAGACTATAAATTATAACAGGATCTTTAGTTCATTGTCATTCACATTAACATTGGTGACGTGCACTTCTAGCTCAGCCAGACTCTTCCATTATTCTACTCCTGACGTCAGGTCTGTAGGACATTAGTTTGATATCTGTGCCTTGTATGCCATAAATCAGGATATATGCTTTTCACTTCCCAGATTACTTTGGGTATGGGTTATCCCATGACATCCACGTGAATTTAGGATGGATTTTGATATTTGTGCAAAAATGGCATTGGAGTTTTGGTAGAGATTGCATTTTGTGTAGATCTCTTCAAGATTTATTGTGTTTCAATTATTCCAGTGAAAGAACATAGTTAGGTTTCCTACTTAGGAAGTAGGAACTTTCCTACTTAGGAAACCTAACTATAGGTTAGGCTACTAGGATTCCTGAAGAGTATATTGCACTTTTCATTGTTTCTGGTTTGACCTCTACCCTTATGTTAAATTGGAAGCATTTATTGGGGGGGGGGGGGGTTTGCTGTAAATGTATGATGTCTCTGTTTTGGGAATTGTTCTTTGTTGTGTAGAAACAAAACTAATTTTTAATGTGTTGGTTTGTGTACCAGCTTTATAAAATCCATATGAGTTTTAACAGGATTAAAACAATAAGGATTCTTAGGAGAAGAAACGGCAGTGGCATAGGAGGGTCCTAGACTCATTTGTCCTGTCATGAGCAGCACTACGTAAAAGTGAGGTCATCCTAAATTCCCCAGACATTGGGCTGAAGAGTGACAGGAGA
>NW_019157785.1:0-2124 GCF_002288905.1 Enhydra lutris kenyoni | reverse complement strand
GTTCAAATTGAAAGACCCTTTGTTCATCTTTCCAGAGACTCTCAAAAAGGTCATCTCTACCTTCATAACACAACACTTCCAGCAGGACTCTTTGCTACAGAAGAAATGATTCATCCTGAGCTGTGGAAGCTGGTAGCTTGGGCCCCGCCACACGCAGACTAGGAGACAACATTCTGGATGGAACTGCTTGGGAGGAATTGTCCGTGAAAGCTTGTGTTCCCCGCCCTTTTTTATTAGTTGTGGGCCCCGGTACAATTTCACCTTCGGTGTTTAAGGGGCCAAAAGGAGAATATCTCATGCATAACATAGAGTGTAATGAATGTGTATTAACTAATTGTATACCCATTTATTTTCTGTTCTAAAAGGACACCCCATTATGATATTTTTAGTAATGCAACCTCCGTATGTGCTCCTCCCTGTGGAAGTGGAGGATCCCTGGTATGCCAATTATGGGTATCAGCTACCATTAGAACTGCAAGCTCAGGTGAAGACTTAAGTGCTTCATAGGGTTACTTATCATTGGGATAACTGTATTAATCTCTCTAATTGCTACAACTACTGTTTCTACTATAGCTCTTTCGTAATCTGTACAATCTGCCGCACATGTGAATTCTCTAGCCCAAAATATCTCTTATGCCTTGGCTACTCAGGAGCATATAGACCAAAAAATTTTAAGCCGGTTGGAAGAATTGGAAGAAGCAGTAGAATTTTGGGGGGGGTCAATTTTCGGTGTTAAGAACTATAATGTCTTTAGTATGTCATGGAGGATTTCAACATATTTGTGTCACTCCCTTGAAAGCCTTGAATTATTCTTGGGATGCTGTTAAACATCATTTGCAGGGAATATGGTTTCATAGTAATGTAAGTCTAGATCTTGCTGTATTGCAAAAGGAACTTGCTAATATAGGACATTCACAACTAGATGTACAAAATCCTGCTACTATAGTATCTCAGACTTTGGATGGGTTGCACGGGTTTAATCCCGGAAATATAATGAAATATTCCTTTTGGATTTTTATTATTATATTCATTGTCTTGGCTATATTGATTGTAGGATGGGGAGTTTCTTTGTTTCGTACAGGACAACAACGACTGCAGGCTCAGGCACAAATTCATATGCTTGCTTTATTTAAAAAAGAAGGGGGAGATGTTGGAGGCTACAGCATGGTTGGAGTCGTGGATCCAACCAGGCCCTGACTTGTGTCTCCTTTAAAGTCTGGACACCTTGACAAGGAGTTAAGGACAGGAAAGTTGAGTAACACTGAGAAAGGGTCTGTGCTATGTGTTGTATGCTCACCTACGTGACTTCCCACATGCTCTCCCTACAGAAGGGAACAATGTGGTCTGGGCCATGAGTTCTTCGTTGGTCCTTGTCATTCCTGTACATCCCATAACCCACTCCCTTGTTGATTGTCTTGCTAATGGCTTTAGCCGAAACTACCTGGCATCACGAGGTTTGCTTGTAGTTAATGTAAACTTGTTATAGAAACTTGCAGTCATTGGACTAGATACTGATGTATTACTCCTTCTATTGTGGTCTGCCTTATAAATGATTATAAGCTGTGTAATAAAATTGGTACTGTTGGACATCATCCTCAGTGCTCCCCCTGCCCCCATCTCTTTGTCTCTTAATTTCTTTTCACCATCCTCTTAGGCTCACATTTCCTGGTCGATTTGTCACGCTGGACACGACAGTGAGGTGGACGTTGGCATTGAACATTTCCTCTGATATTTGCCATAAACTGATGATGTATAAATAGCCTACCATGGCCCTTTGCATTGGTACATCTTTGTGTCAGTCAAGAAGTAGGTGCTGGGAAAGAAATGAAAAAAAAGGACACTTCTGTTTGAGGAGTTGGGATGGTCATCTGGGAGACACAAACGAGAGAAATCAGGTGTGCTCCCAATTTTGAGCAGTGAGTACAGGTTTATGAGGGAAAGGCACAGGAAAGTGATTGGCAAGGATGACGATGAGTGCTGGCAGTTAACAAGTGTTGCGTTGTCTCTCTTTCAGTCCAGAGAAGATGGATGTGTACCAGGTGGTGGTGGATCTGCCACTGAGCAGGTCCATGGGCCGGAAGTCAAAAGTTCATGGTGCTCGGACACTTGAAACAAGAGATGTGC
>NW_019157784.1:0-2126 GCF_002288905.1 Enhydra lutris kenyoni | reverse complement strand
AAAAAATTCTAAAAAAGGAGTTGATAAGATAAGTTGGTTGGGAGCATAAAGTGAAAGAAAGTGGAGAGAATTTGCTGAGGCTGCAGACTAGAACAAAGCCCTGTGCTAGATTTAGAGTATATTTTGATCTATTAGAAGAAGTTGTATCCCAAAATTTCTTATAAGAAAAAACTCTATGTGTATACAAAAAATAAGGTTAGATACAATGAAGGATAAAATATGACTATAATAATGAAGGTTCAAAAAGATTTTTTTTAAGAAAGGTATTGTTAAGATAAACTAGTTAAAAATGTTAAAAGAGGTGAGAGTAAAATTAAAAATATTAGAATAAGAAAAAATAAAATTAAAAAATTTAATTAACTTTGCAAGACTAATGAATCATGGGGAGAGAGCCATGAATTCCATGCTTTGCTTTCTCCTCCTCTGGAATTCTGCTGTTCTCTTTGGTCAGTGAACTTGGTGGGGGCTGGATTTCTTGCTGATCTTCTGGGGGAGGGGCCTGTTGTAGTGATTTTCAAGTGTCGTTGCCTGAGGCGGAATTGCACCGCCCTTACCAGGGGCCGGGCTAAGTCATCTGCTCGGGTTCGCTTTTGGGATCTTTTTTTCCCTGAGTGCTTTCCATAGAGTTCCAGAGAATGGGAATGAAAATGGTGGCCTCCCAGTCTCTGGCCGGAGGAACTGAGACCTCGGGGCCCTACTCCTCAGTGGGCCCTCGGAGAAAAGCGCTCAATCACTCCTGTCTCCCTGGCCTCTGGCTGCACTCCAAGCTCACCTGGCCTGTGACCGAGTGTCTCTGTCTCTGGCACACAGTACCGCCTGGAGTCTCTAAACCCCACAGATCCCTGCACTCTTCCAGGGGAGTCTTCACAGATCTTGTGGGATCCCTGCTCACAGAGCAGTGGCGGGTGACACGGATCACCATTTAAGGTAACCCCAAGCTGAGAGCTCACTTCTCAGCTCTGTCTCTGTAGTCGGCTTCCCCTCTCTAAAACTGGCAAGCTCTGCTACACTCAGACACCTCGGATCCTCCTGTAACCCTGTGGGACCAGAGACCATGCTATCCCCACGTGGGCTTCACCCCGGCTTAGCCTCTGGAGTGATGTCCCTCAGTGGAACAGACTTTTAAAAGTTCTGATTTTGTGCTCCGTTGCTCCGCCACTTGCAGGGAGACGGTCCTTCCCGCCACAGTCTATCTTCCCATCACTTTGGATTCACTTCTCTGCCGGTCCTACTGTTGGGTCCCCTATGTTGGGTCCCCCAATAATGGGTCTGTGATTAAAGGAGTGAGACTGATACAAAGAGAAGGTCAAGCAAAGCTTTATTTCATGCCAAGCATTGAGAATCAAACCAACTGGCCAGGGCCACGGCTCTTACAGAAAGGGCGACCCCTCCCTGCCTCACAGACTAACTTTTATAGAGCAAAGCCATGTGGTTAGACCTGGCCACGCACAGGTGGCAAATGAGATTGTAACACACAGAGAAAGCTGCACAGTAATGCTAGGTCACACATAAGTGACCAATTGAATTACAATTTACCCTATCATAGACATTTGAACTAGCCTATAACCTTGGTGGGAATTGGCACCCAAAGGGCAGGAACCACACTCCTTGGTAGCTAGGGAGACAGTATGCACACTTTACTGATTGGATGTCTCCACCTGACCCGACTCATCCTTGCATTCGGGCTGTTATCTCTACCTGATCAGATCCACCCTTGTATTCGGGCTTTGTTACCTGGGACTGGCTTCCCCGACTTGCTTTTAAGTAAGTTCCCTTGGGAGGTGGGCAGGGTCAATTTAAGTTTTACTGCATAAACAACAAAATTCAACGGAGGTGGGGCCGCTCTGGCTAAATAGGCCCTTACACTGCCTTTCAGAAAGTGGTCGATTTTCTGTTTCCAGAATTGCTGCTCTTCTCTTTGAACTCCTCTTAGATTTGTAGGTGTTCGGAATGGTTTGATAAACTAATTAGCTGATCTCCTGCTACCTGAGGTCATCTCAGTCTGCTACTTCTCTGCCATCTTGACTCCTCCTCTCCTCTGTTACTGTTTGTTGAGGAGAAGAGTAAACATCACTCCTTTGGAAAGGGGTTTTGTGCTTTTGATTGTATGCAGGATATTTACATCA